>NC_068362.1:106521575-106654088 GCF_020536995.1 Dreissena polymorpha | reverse complement strand
AACCTACAATTAGCTTGTGTTTGGTATGTTTTCTAACAATATGCTTACATCATGGTCCCGGCTTGAAAGGATGTGGTGTCCGACTTAAACATAGGATTGTGTAGCAAGTGTCCCCTCATCTTTTACCTTAGAGGGATCTTTTTGACAAAATGTGGCACTTTCAGCAACCAGTTTAGTTTTTTATTTGGTACATGTTCTCATCCAGTGATTTAAGGGAAGTATTGACCTTATTTGCTTGTCTTTGCATACAAAGGTGACATGGATCAATGATATGTGTTGTGTTGAGAATTCTGTGGGAAGCTGTGTCCCCAGAAGATTACTAGAAACCTCTTCAGGAAGCCTGCATGATCTGAGCTGCCTTTATGCCCTGTTACTTATAGAACTTCATTTCTAAGCTTATAATGCTCTCCAACATATATGTTTTCTTGTTCATTTTAACCTTTCCTTTCAGTCTAAACCCCCAAAATGAGCATTTTTGTTCTTTCCCTCAGTTATAAACTGTCCATTTTGTCCAGATTGCCACCATAAAAATAGTCAAAGTACTTATTTTGTGCCAAAATATGAAATTTTGTATTCTCTGACCTCTGAATGACAGCTGTCAGTTCATATTGACCATCTGCTGCAGTTTAAAGGCACCCATGGCATTTTATGCTAGAATATATCATTGGCGAATGGTAAATAAATGGGGCGCTGAGCAACAAGGCGCTTTCAAGATTTCACACTTTTACTAAGGTTGAAACCAACAAGTTATAGGAAGCTTATTGATTTCTACACTTCAAAGTATCTTTGGTCTCTCATTTTTGCTTATTGGTTGTTTGTCTTGGATGAAATTGGATTTTTTTTGCTTTGAAATTGACATTTTTGGGGGTATTTAAAAAAACACACACAAAAAGACATTATCAAAATTGCTCGGAGTGAAAATATCTAACAAGTTCATTCTTTCCCCACCCCGCATAAGCCCCACGTGCCTGTCCATATGGTTTGTTTTGGTATTTTGTTGCAGATATTGAACACAACAGCTTTAAATCTTAAAGGGACGTTTAAGCTTTAACAGGCCTTAAATCGCCTTCTTCGGACCCAAAAACACCCGCATTGGAAAATGTGATCTAAAATGGCCAAATGGACAGATAATCCAGCCAAACTTAATATATTGGTGCAATATGAATAGGAAGATAATAATATGCAAGAAAAACACATTTTATTCAGAACATATTTTCCTTTAGGTTACAATACACTAAATCTTTTGGGAGTGCAATGCTATACTCTTTAAAAACCAAAACATCATTTATAAGAAGACACAATTTTCTGTGTGGGCACTTGCCATGACTTTATTTTAGAATGTTTCTTTGTGCATGTGGTAGGGAAAACATTGATGTTTAACAGAAATTCACTCATTTGCCTTGAAGGTTAAAGACTACATGAGACTTTGACAGATGGCGGGAAACCCTCATCCACTGGTACGAACCCGGTAAATTGATGGCTGTAAAACAGTGACCGCTGATTCGCATCGAGTTCTTTCTTGCAAAACGCATGACCCCCCTTTTTTATTGTCTAAATCATTGCGGCTCGGAATGTTTTTTAAGAAAAGGTATGGTTATGGGGGTCTCTATGCGCAAAAGTTTGACTTTATTTTTTGTTGAAGTTATTGCTTTTACATTGAATTTGTGTAGGAAATCTTTTGGTATATTGTAACCTAAACTAGCTTTAGGTAAAAATGAAATATCATCTGCAAGTGCAAAATATGACTGGGAAAGCTGATTTTTGGTCATTTCTTAACAAAAGAGAAGAAAATAAGTGCCTTAAATCCATGAATTCAGATAATTTGACCTGGAATAGTTGTTTTTCAAGTTGACCCCCCTCCTTGATATACCCAAATAAGGGCTAAATTGCTTTCCGACTTGAATTCAAAGGCATATTGGTTGACCGTGTAGCGTTAGTGTGCTACATGAAGTCAGAATTCAACGCCAGGGACTCCGTGATCCAGTAACGCAACAATAGCTTGTGCATAAAGCATGAACATTCAAACAGAGCCCCATTTCACCGACATGGAATGGCGGACATTTTTACAGTTTGGACAGTGCAGCAGACACTTTATTGAGGCAGCCTTCATTTTTAGTACAATCATGAACATAACAAGGTTTATTACCTCATATTATTCATAGAAATACACTAAAATACTTAAAAGCATGTTTTTTGCCATTTTTTATCTATTTTTTATTTGGAATTTTGACTTTTTCAGGTAGAGGAATGTCTGCGACTAAGCCGAGGGCCACTGGATAAGGGTTGTTGAAGGCAAAAACAGGTAATAATACTAAATTATTATCATGTACACAAGCAAATAAGCATATTTATGATGCTTAAGGTGTTAAATACTGTCATAATCAGGTTTGTGGTCACTCAAACCCTTGCCGTCATGCAATTCCCCGTGCGGTTTGTATGGATAGTTCCGCGTCCTGACACGTAAAGCTTGTGCTTTGTTGGCAGCAGAAGTTGGCACCTAACAGGTTTATCCTTGTTCCTAGGCATGTATGCAGTGCATCTGAGTTGATATGCTACTTGTAAACCTACAATTAGCTTGTGTTTGGTATTGTTTTCTCACAATATGCTTACAGTCATGGTCCCGGCTTGAAAGGATGTGGTGTCCGACTTAAACATAGGATTGTTGTAGCAAGTGTCCCCTTCATCTTTTACCTTAGAGGGATCTTTTTTGACAAAATGTGGCACTTTCAGCAACCAGTTTAGTTTTTTATTTGGTACATGCTTCTCTCATTCAGTGATTTAAGGGAAGTATTGACCTTATTTGCTTGTCTTTGCATACAAAGGTGACATGGATCAATGATATGTGTTGTGTTGAGAATTCTGTGGGAAGCTGTGTCCCCAGAAGATGTACTAGAAACCTCTTTCAGGAAGCCTGCATTGATCTGAGCTGCCTTTCTGCCCCTGTTACTTCATAGAACTTCATTTCTAAGCTTATAATGCTCTCCAACATATATGTTTCTTGTTCATTTTAACCTTTCCTTTCAGTCTAAACCCCCAAAATGAGCATTTTTGTCTTTCCCTCAGTTATAAACGTCCATTTTGTCCAGATTGCCACCATAAAAATAGTCAAAAGTACTTATTTTGTGCCCAAAATATGAAATTTTGTATTCTCTTGAACCTCTGAATGACAGCTGTCAGTTCATATTGACCATCTGCTGCAGTTTAAAGGCACCCATGGCATTTTATGCTAGAATATATCATTGGCGAATGGTAAATAAATGGGCGCTGAGCAACAAGGCGCTTTCAAGATTTCACACTTTTATAAGTGTGAAACAACAAGTTATAGGAAGCTTATTGATTTCTACACTTCAAAGTATCTTTGGTCTCTCATTTTTGCTTATTGGTTGTTTGTCTTGGATGAAATTGGATTTTTTTGCTTTGAAATTGACATTTTTGGGGGTATTTAAAAAAAAACACACACAAAAAAGACATTATCAAAATTGCTCGGAGTGAAAATATCTAACAAGTTCATTCTTTCCCCACCCCGCATAAGCCCCACGTGCCTGTCCATATGGTTTGTTTTGGTATTTTGTTGCAGATATTGAACACAACAGCTTTAAATCTTAAAGGGACGTTTAAGCTTTAACAGGCCTTAAATCGCCTTCTTCGGACCAAAAACACCCGCATGTGAAAATGTGATCTAAAATGGCCAAATGGACAGATAATCCAGCCAAACTTAATATATTGGTGCAATATGAATAGGAAGATAATAATATGCAAGAAAAACACATTTTATTCAGAACATATTTTTCCTTTAAACTAGCTTTAGGTAAAAATGAAATATCATCTGCAAGTGCAAAATATGACTGGGAAAGCTGATTTTTGGTCATTTCTTAACAAAAGAGAAGAAAATAAGTGCCTTAAATCCATGAATTAAGATAATTTGACCTGGAATAGTTGTTTTTCAAGTTGACCCCCCTCCTTGATATACCCAAATAAGGGCTAAATTGCTTTCCGACTTGAATTCAAAGGCATATTGGTTGACCGTGTAGCGTTAGTGTGCTACATGAAGTCAGAATTCAACGCCAGGGACTCCGTGATCCAGTAACGCAACAATAGCTTGTGCATAAAGCATGAACATTCAAACAGAGCCCCATTTCACCGACATGGAATGGCGGACATTTTTACAGTTTGGACAGTGCAGCAGACACTTTATTGAGGCAGCCTTCATTTTTAGTACAATCATGAACATAACAAGGTTTATTACCTCATATTATTCATAGAAATACACTAAAAATACTTAAAAGCATGTTTTTTGCCATTTTTTATCTATTTTTTATTTGGAATTTTGACTTTTTCAGGTAGAGGAATGTCTGCGACTAAGCCGAGGGCCACTGGATAAGGGTTGTTGAAGGCAAAACAGGTAATAATACTAAATTATTATCATGTACACAAGCAAATAAGCATATTTATGATGCTTAAGGTGTTAAATACTGTCATAATCAGGTTTGTGGTCACTCAAACCCTTGCCGTCATGCAATTCCCCGTGCGGTTTGTATGGATAGTTCCGCGTCCTGACACGTAAAGCTTGTGCTTTGTTGGCAGCAGAAGTTGGCACCTAACAGGTTTATCCTTGTTCCTAGGCATGTATGCAGTGCATCTGAGTTGATATGCTACTTGTAAACCTACAATTAGCTTGTGTTTGGTATTGTTTTCTCACAATATGCTTACAGTCATGGTCCCGGCTTGAAAGGATGTGGTGTCCGACTTAAACATAGGATTGTTGTAGCAAGTGTCCCCTTCATCTTTTACCTTAGAGGGATCTTTTTTGACAAAATGTGGCACTTTCAGCAACCAGTTTAGTTTTTTATTTGGTACATGCTTCTCTCATTCAGTGATTTAAGGGAAGTATTGACCTTATTTGCTTGTCTTTGCATACAAAGGTGACATGGATCAATGATATGTGTTGTGTTGAGAATTCTGTGGGAAGCTGTGTCCCCAGAAGATGTACTAGAAACCTCTTTCAGGAAGCCTGCATTGATCTGAGCTGCCTTTCTGCCCCTGTTACTTCATAGAACTTCATTTCTAAGCTTATAATGCTCTCCAACATATATGTTTCTTGTTCATTTTAACCTTTCCTTTCAGTCTAAACCCCCAAAATGAGCATTTTTGTCTTTCCCTCAGTTATAAACGTCCATTTTGTCCAGATTGCCACCATAAAAATAGTCAAAAGTACTTATTTTGTGCCCAAAATATGAAATTTTGTATTCTCTTGAACCTCTGAATGACAGCTGTCAGTTCATATTGACCATCTGCTGCAGTTTAAAGGCACCCATGGCATTTTATGCTAGAATATATCATTGGCGAATGGTAAATAAATGGGCGCTGAGCAACAAGGCGCTTTCAAGATTTCACACTTTTATAAGTGTGAAACAACAAGTTATAGGAAGCTTATTGATTTCTACACTTCAAAGTATCTTTGGTCTCTCATTTTTGCTTATTGGTTGTTTGTCTTGGATGAAATTGGATTTTTTTGCTTTGAAATTGACATTTTTGGGGGTATTTAAAAAAAAACACACACAAAAAAGACATTATCAAAATTGCTCGGAGTGAAAATATCTAACAAGTTCATTCTTTCCCCACCCCGCATAAGCCCCACGTGCCTGTCCATATGGTTTGTTTTGGTATTTTGTTGCAGATATTGAACACAACAGCTTTAAATCTTAAAGGGACGTTTAAGCTTTAACAGGCCTTAAATCGCCTTCTTCGGACCAAAAACACCCGCATGTGAAAATGTGATCTAAAATGGCCAAATGGACAGATAATCCAGCCAAACTTAATATATTGGTGCAATATGAATAGGAAGATAATAATATGCAAGAAAAACACATTTTATTCAGAACATATTTTTCCTTTAGGTTACAATACACTAAATCTTTTGGGAGTGCAATGCTATACTCTTTAAAAACCAAAACATCATTTATAAGAAGACACAATTTTCTGTGTGGGCACTTGCCATGACTTTATTTTAGAATGTTTCTTTGTGCATGTGGTAGGGAAAACATTGATGTTTAACAGAAATTCACTCATTTGCTTGAAGGTTAAAGACTACATGAGACTTTGACAGATGGCGGGAAACCCTCATCCACTGGTACGAACCCGGTAAATTGATGGCTGTAAAACAGTGACCGCTGATTCGCATCGAGTTCTTTCTTGCAAAACGCATGACCCCCCTTTTTTATTGTCTAAATCATTGCGGCTCGGAATGTTTTTTAAGAAAAGGTATGGTTATGGGGGTCTCTATGCGCAAAAGTTTGACTTTATTTTTTGTTGAAGTTATTGCTTTTACATTGAATTTGTGTAGGAAATCTTTTGGTATATTGTAACCTAAACTAGCTTTAGGTAAAAATGAAATATCATCTGCAAGTGCAAAATATGACTGGGAAAGCTGATTTTTGGTCATTTCTTAACAAAAGAGAAGAAAATAAGTGCCTTAAATCCATGAATTCAGATAATTTGACCTGGAATAGTTGTTTTTCAAGTTGACCCCCCTCCTTGATATACCCAAATAAGGGCTAAATTGCTTTCCGACTTGAATTCAAAGGCATATTGGTTGACCGTGTAGCGTTAGTGTGCTACATGAAGTCAGAATTCAACGCCAGGGACTCCGTGATCCAGTAACGCAACAATAGCTTGTGCATAAAGCATGAACATTCAAACAGAGCCCCATTTCACCGACATGGAATGGCGGACATTTTTACAGTTTGGACAGTGCAGCAGACACTTTATTGAGGCAGCCTTCATTTTTAGTACAATCATGAACATAACAAGGTTTATTACCTCATATTATTCATAGAAATACACTAAAAATACTTAAAAGCATGTTTTTTGCCATTTTTTATCTATTTTTTATTTGGAATTTTGACTTTTTCAGGTAGAGGAATGTCTGCGACTAAGCCGAGGGCCACTGGATAAGGGTTGTTGAAGGCAAAACAGGTAATAATACTAAATTATTATCATGTACACAAGCAAATAAGCATATTTATGATGCTTAAGGTGTTAAATACTGTCATAATCAGGTTTGTGGTCACTCAAACCCTTGCCGTCATGCAATTCCCCGTGCGGTTTGTATGGATAGTTCCGCGTCCTGACACGTAAAGCTTGTGCTTTGTTGGCAGCAGAAGTTGGCACCTAACAGGTTTATCCTTGTTCCTAGGCATGTATGCAGTGCATCTGAGTTGATATGCTACTTGTAAACCTACAATTAGCTTGTGTTTGGTATTGTTTTCTCACAATATGCTTACAGTCATGGTCCCGGCTTGAAAGGATGTGGTGTCCGACTTAAACATAGGATTGTTGTAGCAAGTGTCCCCTTCATCTTTTACCTTAGAGGGATCTTTTTTGACAAAATGTGGCACTTTCAGCAACCAGTTTAGTTTTTTATTTGGTACATGCTTCTCTCATTCAGTGATTTAAGGGAAGTATTGACCTTATTTGCTTGTCTTTGCATACAAAGGTGACATGGATCAATGATATGTGTTGTGTTGAGAATTCTGTGGGAAGCTGTGTCCCCAGAAGATGTACTAGAAACCTCTTTCAGGAAGCCTGCATTGATCTGAGCTGCCTTTCTGCCCCTGTTACTTCATAGAACTTCATTTCTAAGCTTATAATGCTCTCCAACATATATGTTTCTTGTTCATTTTAACCTTTCCTTTCAGTCTAAACCCCCAAAATGAGCATTTTTGTCTTTCCCTCAGTTATAAACGTCCATTTTGTCCAGATTGCCACCATAAAAATAGTCAAAAGTACTTATTTTGTGCCCAAAATATGAAATTTTGTATTCTCTTGAACCTCTGAATGACAGCTGTCAGTTCATATTGACCATCTGCTGCAGTTTAAAGGCACCCATGGCATTTTATGCTAGAATATATCATTGGCGAATGGTAAATAAATGGGCGCTGAGCAACAAGGCGCTTTCAAGATTTCACACTTTTATAAGTGTGAAACAACAAGTTATAGGAAGCTTATTGATTTCTACACTTCAAAGTATCTTTGGTCTCTCATTTTTGCTTATTGGTTGTTTGTCTTGGATGAAATTGGATTTTTTTGCTTTGAAATTGACATTTTTGGGGGTATTTAAAAAAAAACACACACAAAAAAGACATTATCAAAATTGCTCGGAGTGAAAATATCTAACAAGTTCATTCTTTCCCCACCCCGCATAAGCCCCACGTGCCTGTCTATATGGTTTGTTTTGGTATTTTGTTGCAGATATTGAACACAACAGCTTTAAATCTTAAAGGGACGTTTAAGCTTTAACAGGCCTTAAATCGCCTTCTTCGGACCAAAAACACCCGCATGTGAAAATGTGATCTAAAATGGCCAAATGGACAGATAATCCAGCCAAACTTAATATATTGGTGCAATATGAATAGGAAGATAATAATATGCAAGAAAAACACATTTTATTCAGAACATATTTTTCCTTTATAAACTAGCTTTAGGTAAAAATGAAATATCATCTGCAAGTGCAAAATATGACTGGGAAAGCTGATTTTTGGTCATTTCTTAACAAAAGAGAAGAAAATAAGTGCCTTAAATCCATGAATTCAGATAATTTGACCTGGAATAGTTGTTTTTCAAGTTGACCCCCCTCCTTGATATACCCAAATAAGGGCTAAATTGCTTTCCGACTTGAATTCAAAGGCATATTGGTTGACCGTGTAGCGTTAGTGTGCTACATGAAGTCAGAATTCAACGCCAGGGACTCCGTGATCCAGTAACGCAACAATAGCTTGTGCATAAAGCATGAACATTCAAACAGAGCCCCATTTCACCGACATGGAATGGCGGACATTTTTACAGTTTGGACAGTGCAGCAGACACTTTATTGAGGCAGCCTTCATTTTTAGTACAATCATGAACATAACAAGGTTTATTACCTCATATTATTCATAGAAATACACTAAAAATACTTAAAAGCATGTTTTTTGCCATTTTTTATCTATTTTTTATTTGGAATTTTGACTTTTTCAGGTAGAGGAATGTCTGCGACTAAGCCGAGGGCCACTGGATAAGGGTTGTTGAAGGCAAAACAGGTAATAATACTAAATTATTATCATGTACACAAGCAAATAAGCATATTTATGATGCTTAAGGTGTTAAATACTGTCATAATCAGGTTTGTGGTCACTCAAACCCTTGCCGTCATGCAATTCCCCGTGCGGTTTGTATGGATAGTTCCGCGTCCTGACACGTAAAGCTTGTGCTTTGTTGGCAGCAGAAGTTGGCACCTAACAGGTTTATCCTTGTTCCTAGGCATGTATGCAGTGCATCTGAGTTGATATGCTACTTGTAAACCTACAATTAGCTTGTGTTTGGTATTGTTTTCTCACAATATGCTTACAGTCATGGTCCCGGCTTGAAAGGATGTGGTGTCCGACTTAAACATAGGATTGTTGTAGCAAGTGTCCCCTTCATCTTTTACCTTAGAGGGATCTTTTTTGACAAAATGTGGCACTTTCAGCAACCAGTTTAGTTTTTTATTTGGTACATGCTTCTCTCATTCAGTGATTTAAGGGAAGTATTGACCTTATTTGCTTGTCTTTGCATACAAAGGTGACATGGATCAATGATATGTGTTGTGTTGAGAATTCTGTGGGAAGCTGTGTCCCCAGAAGATGTACTAGAAACCTCTTTCAGGAAGCCTGCATTGATCTGAGCTGCCTTTCTGCCCCTGTTACTTCATAGAACTTCATTTCTAAGCTTATAATGCTCTCCAACATATATGTTTCTTGTTCATTTTAACCTTTCCTTTCAGTCTAAACCCCCAAAATGAGCATTTTTGTCTTTCCCTCAGTTATAAACGTCCATTTTGTCCAGATTGCCACCATAAAAATAGTCAAAAGTACTTATTTTGTGCCCAAAATATGAAATTTTGTATTCTCTTGAACCTCTGAATGACAGCTGTCAGTTCATATTGACCATCTGCTGCAGTTTAAAGGCACCCATGGCATTTTATGCTAGAATATATCATTGGCGAATGGTAAATAAATGGGCGCTGAGCAACAAGGCGCTTTCAAGATTTCACACTTTTATAAGTGTGAAACAACAAGTTATAGGAAGCTTATTGATTTCTACACTTCAAAGTATCTTTGGTCTCTCATTTTTGCTTATTGGTTGTTTGTCTTGGATGAAATTGGATTTTTTTGCTTTGAAATTGACATTTTTGGGGGTATTTAAAAAAAAACACACACAAAAAAGACATTATCAAAATTGCTCGGAGTGAAAATATCTAACAAGTTCATTCTTTCCCCACCCCGCATAAGCCCCACGTGCCTGTCCATATGGTTTGTTTTGGTATTTTGTTGCAGATATTGAACACAACAGCTTTAAATCTTAAAGGGACGTTTAAGCTTTAACAGGCCTTAAATCGCCTTCTTCGGACCAAAAACACCCGCATGTGAAAATGTGATCTAAAATGGCCAAATGGACAGATAATCCAGCCAAACTTAATATATTGGTGCAATATGAATAGGAAGATAATAATATGCAAGAAAAACACATTTTATTCAGAACATATTTTTCCTTTAGGTTACAATACACTAAATCTTTTGGGAGTGCAATGCTATACTCTTTAAAAACCAAAACATCATTTATAAGAAGACACAATTTTCTGTGTGGGCACTTGCCATGACTTTATTTTAGAATGTTTCTTTGTGCATGTGGTAGGGAAAACATTGATGTTTAACAGAAATTCACTCATTTGCTTGAAGGTTAAAGACTACATGAGACTTTGACAGATGGCGGGAAACCCTCATCCACTGGTACGAACCCGGTAAATTGATGGCTGTAAAACAGTGACCGCTGATTCGCATCGAGTTCTTTCTTGCAAAACGCATGACCCCCCTTTTTTATTGTCTAAATCATTGCGGCTCGGAATGTTTTTTAAGAAAAGGTATGGTTATGGGGGTCTCTATGCGCAAAAGTTTGACTTTATTTTTTGTTGAAGTTATTGCTTTTACATTGAATTTGTGTAGGAAATCTTTTGGTATATTGTAACCTAAACTAGCTTTAGGTAAAAATGAAATATCATCTGCAAGTGCAAAATATGACTGGGAAAGCTGATTTTTGGTCATTTCTTAACAAAAGAGAAGAAAATAAGTGCCTTAAATCCATGAATTCAGATAATTTGACCTGGAATAGTTGTTTTTCAAGTTGACCCCCCTCCTTGATATACCCAAATAAGGGCTAAATTGCTTTCCGACTTGAATTCAAAGGCATATTGGTTGACCGTGTAGCGTTAGTGTGCTACATGAAGTCAGAATTCAACGCCAGGGACTCCGTGATCCAGTAACGCAACAATAGCTTGTGCATAAAGCATGAACATTCAAACAGAGCCCCATTTCACCGACATGGAATGGCGGACATTTTTACAGTTTGGACAGTGCAGCAGACACTTTATTGAGGCAGCCTTCATTTTTAGTACAATCATGAACATAACAAGGTTTATTACCTCATATTATTCATAGAAATACACTAAAAATACTTAAAAGCATGTTTTTTGCCATTTTTTATCTATTTTTTATTTGGAATTTTGACTTTTTCAGGTAGAGGAATGTCTGCGACTAAGCCGAGGGCCACTGGATAAGGGTTGTTGAAGGCAAAACAGGTAATAATACTAAATTATTATCATGTACACAAGCAAATAAGCATATTTATGATGCTTAAGGTGTTAAATACTGTCATAATCAGGTTTGTGGTCACTCAAACCCTTGCCGTCATGCAATTCCCCGTGCGGTTTGTATGGATAGTTCCGCGTCCTGACACGTAAAGCTTGTGCTTTGTTGGCAGCAGAAGTTGGCACCTAACAGGTTTATCCTTGTTCCTAGGCATGTATGCAGTGCATCTGAGTTGATATGCTACTTGTAAACCTACAATTAGCTTGTGTTTGGTATTGTTTTCTCACAATATGCTTACAGTCATGGTCCCGGCTTGAAAGGATGTGGTGTCCGACTTAAACATAGGATTGTTGTAGCAAGTGTCCCCTTCATCTTTTACCTTAGAGGGATCTTTTTTGACAAAATGTGGCACTTTCAGCAACCAGTTTAGTTTTTTATTTGGTACATGCTTCTCTCATTCAGTGATTTAAGGGAAGTATTGACCTTATTTGCTTGTCTTTGCATACAAAGGTGACATGGATCAATGATATGTGTTGTGTTGAGAATTCTGTGGGAAGCTGTGTCCCCAGAAGATGTACTAGAAACCTCTTTCAGGAAGCCTGCATTGATCTGAGCTGCCTTTCTGCCCCTGTTACTTCATAGAACTTCATTTCTAAGCTTATAATGCTCTCCAACATATATGTTTCTTGTTCATTTTAACCTTTCCTTTCAGTCTAAACCCCCAAAATGAGCATTTTTGTCTTTCCCTCAGTTATAAACGTCCATTTTGTCCAGATTGCCACCATAAAAATAGTCAAAAGTACTTATTTTGTGCCCAAAATATGAAATTTTGTATTCTCTTGAACCTCTGAATGACAGCTGTCAGTTCATATTGACCATCTGCTGCAGTTTAAAGGCACCCATGGCATTTTATGCTAGAATATATCATTGGCGAATGGTAAATAAATGGGCGCTGAGCAACAAGGCGCTTTCAAGATTTCACACTTTTATAAGTGTGAAACAACAAGTTATAGGAAGCTTATTGATTTCTACACTTCAAAGTATCTTTGGTCTCTCATTTTTGCTTATTGGTTGTTTGTCTTGGATGAAATTGGATTTTTTTGCTTTGAAATTGACATTTTTGGGGGTATTTAAAAAAAAACACACACAAAAAAGACATTATCAAAATTGCTCGGAGTGAAAATATCTAACAAGTTCATTCTTTCCCCACCCCGCATAAGCCCCACGTGCCTGTCCATATGGTTTGTTTTGGTATTTTGTTGCAGATATTGAACACAACAGCTTTAAATCTTAAAGGGACGTTTAAGCTTTAACAGGCCTTAAATCGCCTTCTTCGGACCAAAAACACCCGCATGTGAAAATGTGATCTAAAATGGCCAAATGGACAGATAATCCAGCCAAACTTAATATATTGGTGCAATATGAATAGGAAGATAATAATATGCAAGAAAAACACATTTTATTCAGAACATATTTTTCCTTTAGGTTACAATACACTAAATCTTTTGGGAGTGCAATGCTATACTCTTTAAAAACCAAAACATCATTTATAAGAAGACACAATTTTCTGTGTGGGCACTTGCCATGACTTTATTTTAGAATGTTTCTTTGTGCATGTGGTAGGGAAAACATTGATGTTTAACAGAAATTCACTCATTTGCTTGAAGGTTAAAGACTACATGAGACTTTGACAGATGGCGGGAAACCCTCATCCACTGGTACGAACCCGGTAAATTGATGGCTGTAAAACAGTGACCGCTGATTCGCATCGAGTTCTTTCTTGCAAAACGCATGACCCCCCTTTTTTATTGTCTAAATCATTGCGGCTCGGAATGTTTTTTAAGAAAAGGTATGGTTATGGGGGTCTCTATGCGCAAAAGTTTGACTTTATTTTTTGTTGAAGTTATTGCTTTTACATTGAATTTGTGTAGGAAATCTTTTGGTATATTGTAACCTAAATTTAGGTTACAATACACTAAATCTTTTGGGAGTGCAATGCTATACTCTTTAAAAACCAAAACATCATTTATAAGAAGACACAATTTTCTGTGTGGGCACTTGCCATGACTTTATTTTAGAATGTTTCTTTGTGCATGTGGTAGGGAAAACATTGATGTTTAACAGAAATTCACTCATTTGCTTGAAGGTTAAAGACTACATGAGACTTTGACAGATGGCGGGAAACCCTCATCCACTGGTACGAACCCGGTAAATTGATGGCTGTAAAACAGTGACCGCTGATTCGCATCGAGTTCTTTCTTGCAAAACGCATGACCCCCCTTTTTTATTGTCTAAATCATTGCGGCTCGGAATGTTTTTTAAGAAAAGGTATGGTTATGGGGGTCTCTATGCGCAAAAGTTTGACTTTATTTTTTGTTGAAGTTATTGCTTTTACATTGAATTTGTGTAGGAAATCTTTTGGTATATTGTAACCTAAACTAGCTTTAGGTAAAAATGAAATATCATCTGCAAGTGCAAAATATGACTGGGAAAGCTGATTTTTGGTCATTTCTTAACAAAAGAGAAGAAAATAAGTGCCTTAAATCCATGAATTCAGATAATTTGACCTGGAATAGTTGTTTTTCAAGTTGACCCCCCTCCTTGATATACCCAAATAAGGGCTAAATTGCTTTCCGACTTGAATTCAAAGGCATATTGGTTGACCGTGTAGCGTTAGTGTGCTACATGAAGTCAGAATTCAACGCCAGGGACTCCGTGATCCAGTAACGCAACAATAGCTTGTGCATAAAGCATGAACATTCAAACAGAGCCCCATTTCACCGACATGGAATGGCGGACATTTTTACAGTTTGGACAGTGCAGCAGACACTTTATTGAGGCAGCCTTCATTTTTAGTACAATCATGAACATAACAAGGTTTATTACCTCATATTATTCATAGAAATACACTAAAAATACTTAAAAGCATGTTTTTTGCCATTTTTTATCTATTTTTTATTTGGAATTTTGACTTTTTCAGGTAGAGGAATGTCTGCGACTAAGCCGAGGGCCACTGGATAAGGGTTGTTGAAGGCAAAACAGGTAATAATACTAAATTATTATCATGTACACAAGCAAATAAGCATATTTATGATGCTTAAGGTGTTAAATACTGTCATAATCAGGTTTGTGGTCACTCAAACCCTTGCCGTCATGCAATTCCCCGTGCGGTTTGTATGGATAGTTCCGCGTCCTGACACGTAAAGCTTGTGCTTTGTTGGCAGCAGAAGTTGGCACCTAACAGGTTTATCCTTGTTCCTAGGCATGTATGCAGTGCATCTGAGTTGATATGCTACTTGTAAACCTACAATTAGCTTGTGTTTGGTATTGTTTTCTCACAATATGCTTACAGTCATGGTCCCGGCTTGAAAGGATGTGGTGTCCGACTTAAACATAGGATTGTTGTAGCAAGTGTCCCCTTCATCTTTTACCTTAGAGGGATCTTTTTTGACAAAATGTGGCACTTTCAGCAACCAGTTTAGTTTTTTATTTGGTACATGCTTCTCTCATTCAGTGATTTAAGGGAAGTATTGACCTTATTTGCTTGTCTTTGCATACAAAGGTGACATGGATCAATGATATGTGTTGTGTTGAGAATTCTGTGGGAAGCTGTGTCCCCAGAAGATGTACTAGAAACCTCTTTCAGGAAGCCTGCATTGATCTGAGCTGCCTTTCTGCCCCTGTTACTTCATAGAACTTCATTTCTAAGCTTATAATGCTCTCCAACATATATGTTTCTTGTTCATTTTAACCTTTCCTTTCAGTCTAAACCCCCAAAATGAGCATTTTTGTCTTTCCCTCAGTTATAAACGTCCATTTTGTCCAGATTGCCACCATAAAAATAGTCAAAAGTACTTATTTTGTGCCCAAAATATGAAATTTTGTATTCTCTTGAACCTCTGAATGACAGCTGTCAGTTCATATTGACCATCTGCTGCAGTTTAAAGGCACCCATGGCATTTTATGCTAGAATATATCATTGGCGAATGGTAAATAAATGGGCGCTGAGCAACAAGGCGCTTTCAAGATTTCACACTTTTATAAGTGTGAAACAACAAGTTATAGGAAGCTTATTGATTTCTACACTTCAAAGTATCTTTGGTCTCTCATTTTTGCTTATTGGTTGTTTGTCTTGGATGAAATTGGATTTTTTTGCTTTGAAATTGACATTTTTGGGGGTATTTAAAAAAAAACACACACAAAAAAGACATTATCAAAATTGCTCGGAGTGAAAATATCTAACAAGTTCATTCTTTCCCCACCCCGCATAAGCCCCACGTGCCTGTCCATATGGTTTGTTTTGGTATTTTGTTGCAGATATTGAACACAACAGCTTTAAATCTTAAAGGGACGTTTAAGCTTTAACAGGCCTTAAATCGCCTTCTTCGGACCAAAAACACCCGCATGTGAAAATGTGATCTAAAATGGCCAAATGGACAGATAATCCAGCCAAACTTAATATATTGGTGCAATATGAATAGGAAGATAATAATATGCAAGAAAAACACATTTTATTCAGAACATATTTTTCCTTTAGGTTACAATACACTAAATCTTTTGGGAGTGCAATGCTATACTCTTTAAAAACCAAAACATAATTTATAAGAAGACACAATTTTCTGTGTGGGCACTTGCCATGACTTTATTTTAGAATGTTTCTTTGTGCATGTGGTAGGGAAAACATTGATGTTTAACAGAAATTCACTCATTTGCTTGAAGGTTAAAGACTACATGAGACTTTGACAGATGGCGGGAAACCCTCATCCACTGGTACGAACCCGGTAAATTGATGGCTGTAAAACAGTGACCGCTGATTCGCATCGAGTTCTTTCTTGCAAAACGCATGACCCCCCTTTTTTATTGTCTAAATCATTGCGGCTCGGAATGTTTTTTAAGAAAAGGTATGGTTATGGGGGTCTCTATGCGCAAAAGTTTGACTTTATTTTTTGTTGAAGTTATTGCTTTTACATTGAATTTGTGTAGGAAATCTTTTGGTATATTGTAACCTAAACTAGCTTTAGGTAAAAATGAAATATCATCTGCAAGTGCAAAATATGACTGGGAAAGCTGATTTTTGGTCATTTCTTAACAAAAGAGAAGAAAATAAGTGCCTTAAATCCATGAATTCAGATAATTTGACCTGGAATAGTTGTTTTTCAAGTTGACCCCCCTCCTTGATATACCCAAATAAGGGCTAAATTGCTTTCCGACTTGAATTCAAAGGCATATTGGTTGACCGTGTAGCGTTAGTGTGCTACATGAAGTCAGAATTCAACGCCAGGGACTCCGTGATCCAGTAACGCAACAATAGCTTGTGCATAAAGCATGAACATTCAAACAGAGCCCCATTTCACCGACATGGAATGGCGGACATTTTTACAGTTTGGACAGTGCAGCAGACACTTTATTGAGGCAGCCTTCATTTTTAGTACAATCATGAACATAACAAGGTTTATTACCTCATATTATTCATAGAAATACACTAAAAATACTTAAAAGCATGTTTTTTGCCATTTTTTATCTATTTTTTATTTGGAATTTTGACTTTTTCAGGTAGAGGAATGTCTGCGACTAAGCCGAGGGCCACTGGATAAGGGTTGTTGAAGGCAAAACAGGTAATAATACTAAATTATTATCATGTACACAAGCAAATAAGCATATTTATGATGCTTAAGGTGTTAAATACTGTCATAATCAGGTTTGTGGTCACTCAAACCCTTGCCGTCATGCAATTCCCCGTGCGGTTTGTATGGATAGTTCCGCGTCCTGACACGTAAAGCTTGTGCTTTGTTGGCAGCAGAAGTTGGCACCTAACAGGTTTATCCTTGTTCCTAGGCATGTATGCAGTGCATCTGAGTTGATATGCTACTTGTAAACCTACAATTAGCTTGTGTTTGGTATTGTTTTCTCACAATATGCTTACAGTCATGGTCCCGGCTTGAAAGGATGTGGTGTCCGACTTAAACATAGGATTGTTGTAGCAAGTGTCCCCTTCATCTTTTACCTTAGAGGGATCTTTTTTGACAAAATGTGGCACTTTCAGCAACCAGTTTAGTTTTTTATTTGGTACATGCTTCTCTCATTCAGTGATTTAAGGGAAGTATTGACCTTATTTGCTTGTCTTTGCATACAAAGGTGACATGGATCAATGATATGTGTTGTGTTGAGAATTCTGTGGGAAGCTGTGTCCCCAGAAGATGTACTAGAAACCTCTTTCAGGAAGCCTGCATTGATCTGAGCTGCCTTTCTGCCCCTGTTACTTCATAGAACTTCATTTCTAAGCTTATAATGCTCTCCAACATATATGTTTCTTGTTCATTTTAACCTTTCCTTTCAGTCTAAACCCCCAAAATGAGCATTTTTGTCTTTCCCTCAGTTATAAACGTCCATTTTGTCCAGATTGCCACCATAAAAATAGTCAAAAGTACTTATTTTGTGCCCAAAATATGAAATTTTGTATTCTCTTGAACCTCTGAATGACAGCTGTCAGTTCATATTGACCATCTGCTGCAGTTTAAAGGCACCCATGGCATTTTATGCTAGAATATATCATTGGCGAATGGTAAATAAATGGGCGCTGAGCAACAAGGCGCTTTCAAGATTTCACACTTTTATAAGTGTGAAACAACAAGTTATAGGAAGCTTATTGATTTCTACACTTCAAAGTATCTTTGGTCTCTCATTTTTGCTTATTGGTTGTTTGTCTTGGATGAAATTGGATTTTTTTTGCTTTGAAATTGACATTTTTGGGGGTATTTAAAAAAAAACACACACAAAAAAGACATTATCAAAATTGCTCGGAGTGAAAATATCTAACAAGTTCATTCTTTCCCCACCCCGCATAAGCCCCACGTGCCTGTCCATATGGTTTGTTTTGGTATTTTGTTGCAGATATTGAACACAACAGCTTTAAATCTTAAAGGGACGTTTAAGCTTTAACAGGCCTTAAATCGCCTTCTTCGGACCAAAAACACCCGCATGTGAAAATGTGATCTAAAATGGCAAAATGGACAGATAATCCAGCCAAACTTAATATATTGGTGCAATATGAATAGGAAGATAATAATATGCAAGAAAAACACATTTTATTCAGAACATATTTTTCCTTTAGGTTACAATACACTAAATCTTTTGGGAGTGCAATGCTATACTCTTTAAAAACCAAAACATCATTTATAAGAAGACACAATTTTCTGTGTGGGCACTTGCCATGACTTTATTTTAGAATGTTTCTTTGTGCATGTGGTAGGGAAAACATTGATGTTTAACAGAAATTCACTCATTTGCTTGAAGGTTAAAGACTACATGAGACTTTGACAGATGGCGGGAAACCCTCATCCACTGGTACGAACCCGGTAAATTGATGGCTGTAAAACAGTGACCGCTGATTCGCATCGAGTTCTTTCTTGCAAAACGCATGACCCCCCTTTTTTATTGTCTAAATCATTGCGGCTCGGAATGTTTTTTAAGAAAAGGTATGGTTATGGGGGTCTCTATGCGCAAAAGTTTGACTTTATTTTTTGTTGAAGTTATTGCTTTTACATTGAATTTGTGTAGGAAATCTTTTGGTATATTGTAACCTAAACTAGCTTTAGGTAAAAATGAAATATCATCTGCAAGTGCAAAATATGACTGGGAAAGCTGATTTTTGGTCATTTCTTAACAAAAGAGAAGAAAATAAGTGCCTTAAATCCATGAATTCAGATAATTTGACCTGGAATAGTTGTTTTTCAAGTTGACCCCCCCTCCTTGATATACCCAAATAAGGGCTAAATTGCTTTCCGACTTGAATTCAAAGGCATATTGGTTGACCGTGTAGCGTTAGTGTGCTACATGAAGTCAGAATTCAACGCCAGGGACTCTGTGATCCAGTAACGCAACAATAGCTTGTGCATAAAGCATGAACATTCAAACAGAGCCCCATTTCACCGACATGGAATGGCGGACATTTTTACAGTTTGGACAGTGCAGCAGACACTTTATTGAGGCAGCCTTCATTTTTAGTACAATCATGAACATAACAAGGTTTATTACCTCATATTATTCATAGAAATACACTAAAAATACTTAAAAGCATGTTTTTTGCCATTTTTTATCTATTTTTTATTTGGAATTTTGACTTTTTCAGGTAGAGGAATGTCTGCGACTAAGCCGAGGGCCACTGGATAAGGGTTGTTGAAGGCAAAACAGGTAATAATACTAAATTATTATCATGTACACAAGCAAATAAGCATATTTATGATGCTTAAGGTGTTAAATACTGTCATAATCAGGTTTGTGGTCACTCAAACCCTTGCCGTCATGCAATTCCCCGTGCGGTTTGTATGGATAGTTCCGCGTCCTGACACGTAAAGCTTGTGCTTTGTTGGCAGCAGAAGTTGGCACCTAACAGGTTTATCCTTGTTCCTAGGCATGTATGCAGTGCATCTGAGTTGATATGCTACTTGTAAACCTACAATTAGCTTGTGTTTGGTATTGTTTTCTCACAATATGCTTACAGTCATGGTCCCGGCTTGAAAGGATGTGGTGTCCGACTTAAACATAGGATTGTTGTAGCAAGTGTCCCCTTCATCTTTTACCTTAGAGGGATCTTTTTTGACAAAATGTGGCACTTTCAGCAACCAGTTTAGTTTTTTATTTGGTACATGCTTCTCTCATTCAGTGATTTAAGGGAAGTATTGACCTTATTTGCTTGTCTTTGCATACAAAGGTGACATGGATCAATGATATGTGTTGTGTTGAGAATTCTGTGGGAAGCTGTGTCCCCAGAAGATGTACTAGAAACCTCTTTCAGGAAGCCTGCATTGATCTGAGCTGCCTTTCTGCCCCTGTTACTTTATAAACTTCATTTCTAAGCTTATAATGCTCTCCAACATATATGTTTCTTGTTCATTTTAACCTTTCCTTTCAGTCTAAACCCCCAAAATGAGCATTTTTGTCTTTCCCTCAGTTATAAACGTCCATTTTGTCCAGATTGCCACCATAAAAATAGTCAAAAGTACTTATTTTGTGCCCAAAATATGAAATTTTGTATTCTCTTGAACCTCTGAATGACAGCTGTCAGTTCATATTGACCATCTGCTGCAGTTTAAAGGCACCCATGGCATTTTATGCTAGAATATATCATTGGCGAATGGTAAATAAATGGGCGCTGAGCAACAAGGCGCTTTCAAGATTTCACACTTTTATAAGTGTGAAACAACAAGTTATAGGAAGCTTATTGATTTCTACACTTCAAAGTATCTTTGGTCTCTCATTTTTGCTTATTGGTTGTTTGTCTTGGATGAAATTGGATTTTTTTGCTTTGAAATTGACATTTTTGGGGGTATTTAAAAAAAAACACACACAAAAAAGACATTATCAAAATTGCTCGGAGTGAAAATATCTAACAAGTTCATTCTTTCCCCACCCCGCATAAGCCCCACGTGCCTGTCCATATGGTTTGTTTTGGTATTTTGTTGCAGATATTGAACACAACAGCTTTAAATCTTAAAGGGACGTTTAAGCTTTAACAGGCCTTAAATCGCCTTCTTCGGACCAAAAACACCCGCATGTGAAAATGTGATCTAAAATGGCCAAATGGACAGATAATCCAGCCAAACTTAATATATTGGTGCAATATGAATAGGAAGATAATAATATGCAAGAAAAACACATTTTATTCAGAACATATTTTTCCTTTAGGTTACAATACACTAAATCTTTTGGGAGTGCAATGCTATACTCTTTAAAAACCAAAACATCATTTATAAGAAGACACAATTTTCTGTGTGGGCACTTGCCATGACTTTATTTTAGAATGTTTCTTTGTGCATGTGGTAGGGAAAACATTGATGTTTAACAGAAATTCACTCATTTGCTTGAAGGTTAAAGACTACATGAGACTTTGACAGATGGCGGGAAACCCTCATCCACTGGTACGAACCCGGTAAATTGATGGCTGTAAAACAGTGACCGCTGATTCGCATCGAGTTCTTTCTTGCAAAACGCATGACCCCCCTTTTTTATTGTCTAAATCATTGCGGCTCGGAATGTTTTTTAAGAAAAGGTATGGTTATGGGGGTCTCTATGCGCAAAAGTTTGACTTTATTTTTTGTTGAAGTTATTGCTTTTACATTGAATTTGTGTAGGAAATCTTTTGGTATATTGTAACCTAAACTAGCTTTAGGTAAAAATGAAATATCATCTGCAAGTGCAAAATATGACTGGGAAAGCTGATTTTTGGTCATTTCTTAACAAAAGAGAAGAAAATAAGTGCCTTAAATCCATGAATTCAGATAATTTGACCTGGAATAGTTGTTTTTCAAGTTGACCCCCCCTCCTTGATATACCCAAATAAGGGCTAAATTGCTTTCCGACTTGAATTCAAAGGCATATTGGTTGACCGTGTAGCGTTAGTGTGCTACATGAAGTCAGAATTCAACGCCAGGGACTCCGTGATCCAGTAACGCAACAATAGCTTGTGCATAAAGCATGAACATTCAAACAGAGCCCCATTTCACCGACATGGAATGGCGGACATTTTTACAGTTTGGACAGTGCAGCAGACACTTTATTGAGGCAGCCTTCATTTTTAGTACAATCATGAACATAACAAGGTTTATTACCTCATATTATTCATAGAAATACACTAAAAATACTTAAAAGCATGTTTTTTGCCATTTTTTATCTATTTTTTATTTGGAATTTTGACTTTTTCAGGTAGAGGAATGTCTGCGACTAAGCCGAGGGCCACTGGATAAGGGTTGTTGAAGGCAAAACAGGTAATAATACTAAATTATTATCATGTACACAAGCAAATAAGCATATTTATGATGCTTAAGGTGTTAAATACTGTCATAATCAGGTTTGTGGTCACTCAAACCCTTGCCGTCATGCAATTCCCCGTGCGGTTTGTATGGATAGTTCCGCGTCCTGACACGTAAAGCTTGTGCTTTGTTGGCAGCAGAAGTTGGCACCTAACAGGTTTATCCTTGTTCCTAGGCATGTATGCAGTGCATCTGAGTTGATATGCTACTTGTAAACCTACAATTAGCTTGTGTTTGGTATTGTTTTCTCACAATATGCTTACAGTCATGGTCCCGGCTTGAAAGGATGTGGTGTCCGACTTAAACATAGGATTGTTGTAGCAAGTGTCCCCTTCATCTTTTACCTTAGAGGGATCTTTTTTGACAAAATGTGGCACTTTCAGCAACCAGTTTAGTTTTTTATTTGGTACATGCTTCTCTCATTCAGTGATTTAAGGGAAGTATTGACCTTATTTGCTTGTCTTTGCATACAAAGGTGACATGGATCAATGATATGTGTTGTGTTGAGAATTCTGTGGGAAGCTGTGTCCCCAGAAGATGTACTAGAAACCTCTTTCAGGAAGCCTGCATTGATCTGAGCTGCCTTTCTGCCCCTGTTACTTCATAGAACTTCATTTCTAAGCTTATAATGCTCTCCAACATATATGTTTCTTGTTCATTTTAACCTTTCCTTTCAGTCTAAACCCCCAAAATGAGCATTTTTGTCTTTCCCTCAGTTATAAACGTCCATTTTGTCCAGATTGCCACCATAAAAATAGTCAAAAGTACTTATTTTGTGCCCAAAATATGAAATTTTGTATTCTCTTGAACCTCTGAATGACAGCTGTCAGTTCATATTGACCATCTGCTGCAGTTTAAAGGCACCCATGGCATTTTATGCTAGAATATATCATTGGCGAATGGTAAATAAATGGGCGCTGAGCAACAAGGCGCTTTCAAGATTTCACACTTTTATAAGTGTGAAACAACAAGTTATAGGAAGCTTATTGATTTCTACACTTCAAAGTATCTTTGGTCTCTCATTTTTGCTTATTGGTTGTTTGTCTTGGATGAAATTGGATTTTTTTGCTTTGAAATTGACATTTTTGGGGGTATTTAAAAAAAAACACACACAAAAAAGACATTATCAAAATTGCTCGGAGTGAAAATATCTAACAAGTTCATTCTTTCCCCACCCCGCATAAGCCCCACGTGCCTGTCCATATGGTTTGTTTTGGTATTTTGTTGCAGATATTGAACACAACAGCTTTAAATCTTAAAGGGACGTTTAAGCTTTAACAGGCCTTAAATCGCCTTCTTCGGACCAAAAACACCCGCATGTGAAAATGTGATCTAAAATGGCCAAATGGACAGATAATCCAGCCAAACTTAATATATTGGTGCAATATGAATAGGAAGATAATAATATGCAAGAAAAACACATTTTATTCAGAACATATTTTTGCTTTAGGTTACAATACACTAAATCTTTTGGGAGTGCAATGCTATACTCTTTAAAAACCAAAACATCATTTATAAGAAGACACAATTTTCTGTGTGGGCACTTGCCATGACTTTATTTTAGAATGTTTCTTTGTGCATGTGGTAGGGAAAACATTGATGTTTAACAGAAATTCACTCATTTGCTTGAAGGTTAAAGACTACATGAGACTTTGACAGATGGCGGGAAACCCTCATCCACTGGTACGAACCCGGTAAATTGATGGCTGTAAAACAGTGACCGCTGATTCGCATCGAGTTCTTTCTTGCAAACCGCATGACCCCCCTTTTTTATTGTCTAAATCATTGCGGCTCGGAATGTTTTTTAAGAAAAGGTATGGTTATTGGGGTCTCTATGCGCAAAAGTTTGACTTTATTTTTTGTTGAAGTTATTGCTTTTACATTGAATTTGTGTAGGAAATCTTTTGGTATATTGTAACCTGAAGACTACACAGATACAGATATAGCCCGGATGTAAACACGCAGGTGCGCGTGACGTCACGCGTGAACTGGTCTATTGTGAAGATAATTTGTTCGATATCTGAGGCGATAATTAGCTACGTACTCATTTATACATTTAAGTTATAAAGTTTAAAGAATAGACAGCCTAATTAACACGTTAATCTAAAGCGAGAACATGTCGCGAACGGACAACTTAACTGTAGTAATTTTTGGAAATGACCGAGGGAAGTACATGGAAACAAAGTACGTGTGTACGATCTGTTAATATTCACGCACATAACCTCCTTGTTTTGTTTCACTGTTTAATAATAAGTCTTTATAACGAATATTGTGTTTATTCACGCAAGAAATTATACTTTTCGAGTCAAGTTCAAAGCGCTATCTTAATTGGGTTTTCACTCCGATAATACCGAACACAATACATTTAAACGCAATAAGTTCAAATGCTGGTCAACATGTTTATTAAGTTACATCACTTTAGCAGCAATTATTTTTGACTTTTATAGTTCAAAAGTGATTTTACTTGCTCAATTATGTCCACTTTTGTTGACTGAGGGCCTTAACTAATTGTATGTCCCAAAACCATTAAAATGCTGACATGCTGATAAAAATGAATGTACTATTTGATCAGTAAAGCAAATACATGTGTACGTTTAATGTTACATGATACACAATAATCTGACGCTCGGACGGCATCATATACAAGGACAACTTTATATGCGTCCTCCTGAAATTGTAGGATTGAAACTTTTGTGGAAAAACTGCAGTCATTGTAAGAGTGAATTTTTTTTATATAGAATCAGATTAGATGTTTGCTTTCTGAGAAACAGCATACTATGTCTCTACGAATGACTTAGCAGGTGAATATTGCACGCAAGACATTGTTGGATGGTGCTGACCAATCGTATGAAGTTATATCAAAGTGTCAAATTGATGCGTTAATATCATCTAATAGTTCGTATATAAGTTGCATCAAGTCTTATAAAGGTGACCCGTGTGACATTGACCTACTAACAACAAAATCAGCAATGGTTTGTACCCATACAGACCAACCACTATATGAAATATGAAAGCTCTGTTATACATGATTCTCATAATTTTAAACAGAATTAAAGTGTGACGGCGAACTATCTGACTTACCAGGGCCGTACCCAGGATTTTTTGACTGGGGGGGCCCAACCGGGAAGGGTTTGGTAGGGTCTCCCCTCCCTATATATATATACTTTTTTTTAATTTGGCACTTTGTAAGGTGAATTTTAATGCTTGTAAAAATGGTGTTTTGTGATATGAATTAATGGAATATAACAAGTAAATCAGAACATTTCGGAAGTCTTAAGCTTTAAACATTGGTGTGAATTCACAACAATATTAAAAGCTTTAGATTTCCGAAACTTACAGGTTTAAACTGACGATTATCCACATCAACTCTCGTATTGCTTCCACCATTTTTTTCAAAAATCAATAACGTCACAGGTGTTTTTCTCTGATTTTTTGGGAAAGACCTTGCCTTTTTTTAAGGAAAAAAATTGCGCGAAGCGCCTAATTTTTAAGGGAAATAATGAAAGTCTTAAATAATCAATTTAACATATTTTACTATTTTGAAACAAATTCAATGCAACAGATAATTTAATTATACAATATTTTTCAACACTGGATCAGGTTAACTTATATAATGAGATCGATTTGTTGTTTCAATTTTCTTTTCTTTTTTACCAATGAGCCATTTATAGGTTGACATTACTAAATTCTCGGTACTCAATTATCAATGCGGGGAATCACGTGGTCAGATTTGATAAAAAATGGCCGCCGATGCCTCGATTCCATGGGAAATTGAGTTTTCAAACAGGTACATCTACCTTATTACTTACTTGTTTTGAATCGGATAACGCCTATCATAGGGCCAGCCGGAACCGTTTTCCGCTGGTTGGTCTGAGTGTGGAGGTAACTCATGGAATATTTCGCGATTTCCCGACGGAAAACTTTTAAAGACTCAATTTCTCCATCGAATCGAGGCATCGGCGGCCATTTTTTTTTTTATCAAATCTGACCACTTGATTCCCCGCATTGAATTATTTTAAATACTGAATTCTGCCAAATTCTTATCGGTTGCTCGGCAAATTTATGAATCTGTTTTTCTTTTCAACAGACATGTTAACTATCTCATCGTAGTCTTTTTCAGTGATTTCCTTGCAAAAATGATAAATACTAAGTTTAAATACCTTTGTCAGTGTTTTGTTCCGGTTCAAATTCAGGGCCCTATCTCCATGTAAAAAGTATATATTGGGACCTAAAAATTCCCAAATAAAATGTTTACAAAAAAAAGAGTTAACTTTTATAGAGGAAAAATACGTCTAAGGGAAAGGGCCTTCTCAAAGAAGGAAAAAACCTGCGTCAGCAATTATCAGACCATATTCTACAACCTCCTGTAGCAGTTGCTTCCATTTGCTGCACTAATCAAAATACATGTTACATCAACCATCGATAGATGAAGCATTCATGATAACAATGGGGGACTGATTGGGGATGTGTGTACAAGGCGATAAGAAAACATTGCCTAGGGGCTTATCTCGATTGGCGAGCGCTAATCCCCTTGTTTATCAGGGACAATAAAACATAGCTGCTCTTTTGTTTTGATGGAAAAGTGTACTGTGGGCCCTTGCACGAGAAAAAAAATTGCATTGGGCCGATCATTTAAAAAAATCATAGTTCGACAGCCAGCTGGGGGGGCCCGGGCCCCTGGGCCCATGGCCTGGGTACGGGCCTGCTCACGAACAAAATTCATGAGTCTCCCAGTTGAGGGGTCTTTGTACATAATTAAAAGTTATATAGAAAACGAATACGATTTTTTTTAATTTTGATATCAACACATTGTCCCTGTCATTAATGTACATAGCTATCCCTGCAGTGGAAATCCCTATACAAACAAACCACTGAATATAGTAGTGGTATTGATTAGTATAATTTGCGTCTTAAAAAACAATACTTATTGAAAAACTATTAAAAAAATATTCAATTTAATTACACTGACAGTAAAATAATGATATAGTTATTTTAACACGTATATTTGTACAGTTTAGAGAAATATCGAAACATGAATAATTAAAATTCAATTAACAGTAATGTTTCGATTTTGAAGATATTGAGGCACGTCAGACAAAATGATGCAATCAATTGATAAGCAAATGATCATGATGTGCTACACAAGCTCTTCATAAAGACCACGGAGACGTCTCCATAGAATTGTATTTATATAACAGAGCCTAACCATACCAAATTGTCACGTTGGTGTTGGTCGAACAAACGAATTAATCATACCAATATAGCCCAATACTCATAATGTGTACACTTGTATGGTTACCATTTTATTTCACCTAAACAATGATACAAATAAAATAAAATAAGAGTTTTCTTCTCACTGTAAATATCAATTCAAATAAGATATAAAATGTACATACACAAAGGTTATTTAATTGTTGAACAACAAAAAATAACTTTTGATTTGAAATCAAGTTTGAAAACAAACAATCAGATTTTATGGGGAAGTCTGGCTTTAAGATTTGTGTAAAACTTTTAAAGAGTCAGTTATATGTCAATATGTCAAGTATAAAATAAAATATTGTGCAGTCCATGCATTAAAATTAGTCAGAATTACAAAAATAATTCAACTCTATTGTCATTCTATCAAATTGATTTCTTACAAATTTCATTAAATATGAGTTTTGTTATAACAAATACACATAAGTTTTTGGAGAAATGAGAATTCAATTGAACCTAAACTAATAAATAAGCATGCATTAAAATTGCAGTTATTGACAATTTCAAGCATATCACATTGCTCTCCCTTGATATGTTATTGTTTTCCAAATTCCCACATATTAATATTTTTCGACATGATTTTCTACATATCAAAAACATTGTCAGTATATTTTTACATTTGAATTGGATAGGTAAAACGTATCGTATAAAACAAAATGTTTCTATAACTTAATATATCTTTTGTCTTGATATAGCTATACAATCTTACAAGTTACATATGGGCATTTGCAAAAACAGTGTTATTTTTTTTGTCTTGCATCTAAAAGATTCACATTAAACATCAAACAGGGGGTTCCACAAATTGAAACAAAACATAAATCATAAATAATTTATACCGTCTATGTATGTATTTAGTAATATATCAACAAAAGCATATATAAATAAATACATAAATAAATAAATATATATATATATATAACTTGGTCAAGTTATTATACTCATTATACTCATTTACGCACATTAATATCTGGTTTCTATTAGTCTATTAGAGCCTGCACAGTGTATACAAAGAATCATGAACTATTATGTCCGAATACAAACGTCAACACTAAATATGAGCATGTTAGTAATAAGTGTGTGATCCACCAGTAGCTATTAACACTTATAACGTTGGCTAGTATTCACGAATAATCTCATCATTATAAATAAATACATTGAAAGCATTCCATAGAATTATAGTCTTTTCATATCCTTAAACAAACCATAGCAGTTTTATTTAAGATAACCTTTCAAATTTTATTCATTTCAAACAATCTTTCTTCAAATGATGACAACATAGGCTTTTCGCCTATTATCAGCGTTTGAACATGTATACAGCTTTTAAAATATGATAAATTTGTGCTAATATTTAATAATAAAACCAATTGTCAATACAGAATTTACAATTTACCGAAGATAAAACAAATTTGTGGTAATTAATTAATATTTTGCTTTTTAAATTTTACGAGACTGCACACGATTCTTGATAAAATACTGACTCCTCTAAGCAAAGTAACAAGTATTGTAAACAGACGGAAATACAGAAAGATCAAAATAGAAGTGTCAAAATGTTTAATCTTTCTTTAAAAAAAACCTAGCATGTCTAGCTATATTACTGATAAAACAATACTGAGATATGTTTTATTTAATGAAATGAAGACAATAAATATGACATTTTGTACAAGTTACTAGTATTAATTAAACAGCTTTGCTTAAGCATAAAGTCAGCGTATGCAAACTCTTAATTCTAATTTTTTCCAAAATCTCGATTAATAATTCAGAATATTAAGTAATACATGTAACTAAGACTTACTTCATTTTGGCTTAATATAATTCTTTATATAACTGCTTTTAACAAGTAACATTCACTTAATTTGTATTACCAATTTTGTCTTCATTAAACAAAAACATTTATATCAAATCATTGACAACATTATAATGCCCATATTACATGAAATGTATTCGCTGGTCATATTCCACAATGTGGCATGGCACACGACTTTATGGCTGGCCACATGACTTGGTATGCTTTGTCATTCTGCAATTTCATTTTGAACTATGCCACTCGTTTCCGACCCATCCCACAATTCCAAGATGAGATCTTCGATTATTGTTATTGTTCACAACAGAAGGCGAGGCTATAACACGACCAAAACAGGAACTTAGAAAGTGGCATGTGTTTAAATTCTATTCATAACTGATCTTCCGAGGTATGACTAGCTGATGCAACAGGATGTCTTTCTAATTGGCCGGTTTAATTTTGTTGATTGGTGTCTGAAAAAAGGAAGATGCATTGTTGTTAACTTCAGTTTGTCATTTTGTTTGTTTTTTAACAAAGGGTCTGAGGGCAAAGAACAAGCAAGGTCATGATGATCATGGGGCTGTTTGGGTGAATAAAAACTGAAGTGTAACAGTGTTTGTTTCTTTTTCACCTCCTCATTTCCAAATATCTAAAAGTCAAACCATCAATTTGGCGATATAGGATGGGATATCAGAAAATGATATTTTTTGACATTAGAAAAATATCACGTATTATCAAAACATCTAAGTAAGGCGATATATTCTGAGAAACTTCATATGTCCTCTAAGAATAAGTGCTGGCAACCATTTCACAGATGCACTAACATTCCAGTTTTGTCTAAAAACTCCATTGATGTCAACACTAAATAAACACGAAATATCCAAGAGTCCAACATCAATCTCAGGTTAATATGTTTGGAGACGTTTATCAATAGAAGCATAAGTATTCCTTTCGTAATAACAATCATTTTTTATTTTGATTAAAGAGAAAATAATTGCAATACAATCTTAATTGAAATGGAAAATGTCTCATCACTCCAGTCCAACATGCAATCTTGCAAAGGTCACCAAAGCCCATGTGACCTTGAACCTTTCCCTGACACCAAGGTGAGTACTGGGGCGAGTTGGAGGACTTCATCGTCATGGGTATGCACTGTTGGGAGGGCTTACCTCGCATGGATCCCTTTGAGTTGTTGTGCTGCGACATGAAAGCCTGCTGATCTGCTCTGAGCGGTGTGAGTCAACCTTGGTAGAAGAGAGGCAAGGTGAAATATTTATGTGTTAATATATTGCACAACATAACATATTTGTTAAAGTGTTAAAAAAAACATACAAGCAAATTTAAATACATAAATAAGACTAGTAAGTTTTGTTTCACAATGCACTTTTTTTCATAATAAGTTTATTTTTTTACAAAATTCTTATTTTTATTGTTGCATTACTTATTTCATTAGTTATAATGCTTTATAACTCTTGCCTTTATATATTGCTTAATAAGTACCTGTATCAATATATTGTTGTTTCTTAAATGAATAACAAGATGTGTTTGTGAAACACAATGTCCCCCTATATGATGTTTGACATTGAAGGATGACCTTGACACCTATATGATGTTTGACCTTGAAGGATGACCTTGACCTTGACCCTTCACCACTCAAAATGTGCAGCTCCATGAGATACACATGCATTTCAAATATAAAATTGCTAGCTTCAATATTGCAGAAGTGACATTATATGAGCGATTTTGACCCATATATTTGACCTTGAAGGATGACCTTGACCTTTCACCACTCAAAATGTGCAGCTCCATGAGATACACATGCATGCCAAATATCAAGTTGCTATCTTCAATATTGCAAAAGTATTCATAAAATAAGCGATTTGGGCCACATATATTTGACCTCTGACCTTGAAGGATGACCTTGACCTTGACCTTTCACCACTCAAAATGTGCAGCACCATGAGATACACATGCATGCCAAATATCAAGTTGCTATCTTCAATATTGCAAAAGTACTCATAAAATGAGCAATTTTGGCCACATATATTTGACATCTGACCTTGAAGGATGACCTTGACCTTGACCTTTCACCACTCAAAATGTGCAGCTCCATGAGATACACATGCATGCCAAATATCAAGTTGCTATCTTGAATATTGAAATACTGCAGAAGTGTACATTAAATGAGCGATTTTGACCCATATATTTGACCTTTGACCTTGAATGATGACCTTGACCTTTCACCACTTAAAATGTGCAGCTCCATGAGATACATATGCATGCCAAATATCAAGTTGCTATCTTCAATATTGCAAAAGTTATTGCAAATGTTAAAGTTGGCGCAAACCAACCAACCAACCAACCAACCGATCAACAGACCAACCAACAGACCAACAGACAGGGCAAAAACAATATGTCCCCCACTACTATAGTGGGGGACATAAAAAGAGTGATTCATTGGTTAACAAGGGCTGTTTGTAAAACATGCATGCCCCCCATATGGGCTCTCCGTTGTAGTGACAGCCATTGTGTGAATATGTTTTTTGTCACTGTGACCTTGACCTTTGACCTAATGACCTGAAAATCAATAGGGGTCATTTCGGAGTCATGATCAATTTACCTATCAAGTTTCATGATCCTAGGCCTAAGCGTTTTTGAGTTATCATCCGGAAACCATTTTACTATTTCGGGTCACCTCGACCTTGACCTTTGACCTAGTGATCTCAAAATCAATAGGGGTCATCTGCGAGTCATGATCAATGAACCTATGAAGTTTCATGATCCTAATCCCAAGTGTTCTTGAGTTATCATCCGGAAACCACACGGTGGACGGACCGACAAACCGACCGACCAACATGTGCAAAGCAATATACCCCCTCTTCTTCGAAGGGGGGCATAATAATAAAATGACTCAACAGTGACTAGATGCAGACAGAACATAAAGATGGTAGGTTTATAAGAATTGAAAAATGCTTGCACCTCTTACAAGGTTTGATAACGAACTGAACTAATTGTTTTAGATATATATAATCATAAAGATGTTTCTTAAATCATCTCACCTAAAAAGCATGCACGATTAATAACATAACTCGCTCATTGATCACCTATCAACTCAAAAAATATTTATTGGACTGTGTGATATGAAAAATGGATTTTTCATTTTCCACAATTTCACCAAAAAGTAATAATTACAATTTATAAAACAAAAGAAAAAAAGCATAAAGATTTGTCACTGTTGGAAATAATAATTACTTAAGTTATACACTTAAAGAAATGCAAAACAATGATAAAGCTGTGTCACTCATGAACATATTAATAATCAACAAGAATTGGGACACCTTAAGAGTTTCGCGGTATGGAATGAGTTGGGAGACCAAATCATATTGAAAACCGATTATTTATGTGCATTTGATGAGGTTTACCATTATTCTCGCAGAGAGTAATAATTTTTCGTGTCCGTTTGATTAGATGCTTAAACAAGTAGAAATACATTTCTCATGACAATAATAATAAATACTTTCAAAGAGCAAACAATTGCAGTTTTGTGGACATCCCAATTCTTAGCCAAAACACTATTGACTTACATACAATCTTTTCTGTCTTTACAATTTTTTTTCAATCGAAACATCTTCATTCCTTTTCATAAGCTAATGTTGTATTAAATGTGCAATGCCTGCAGCGGTTTAATTTTTAATTACAAATATTTTGTGAGATATTCTTTTTTTTTAGTATTTACGTACCGGTAACTTTAAAATTTAGAATACGTCTTTTCAATATTATATTGATTAAGGATCAACTTGTAGAGCTGGATAGGAAATTAGCTAAATGTTCCCTTTAAGTTACAAAAAAACAAACATATTTTGAAACCAATTTGAAAACCTTATATAGGGAATTTTAGGCAGTCAAAAGTTAAAAACATTTTTGACATTTTATTTAGGGCCAATTACCAGCCAGGAAAAAGACAAAAACAACAATAGCTAACCTTGGCCACCATGTTGTTCCACTGCTGCTGTTTGAAGTCCGGGGATAGTTGCGAGCCCATGGGCATAATTATCCTTCTGCTGGGACCCACAATGCTCAACCTGGATGGCGGCTGTAGGAGCCCGGATGGCAGTGTTTTTTTTCACAAATATTGACACAATATAGATACATCAGGCCTTTTCCTAGCCATTTTGGGAGAAAAATGCAGTTCATGTGAAGTCCACTGATTTGGAAAAAACTTATCAAATTTAATATAACACTTTATAATAATTATTAATTAAAAATCATATAAATTATAGTTATATACTTTGTTAGTTATTTATGAAATAAATTTGAGATATATTTGTCATGATTATGAAACAGTTCTATATTTTTTTTTTTTTTTTTTTACTTCTGGAGGGGATTTTTTTTACAAAATGGGGGAAAAATATATACTCTTTTTTGAGGGGAATGGGGCCGAATATCGGCCCCGAAATTGCTATAAAAAAAACACTGGATTGGTACCGCAGTGACATTGGGCCTGAAGTACCCTTTCTTTTGGTGTTGTGGCACTGTTCATTAGCTCAGCGGCGTTTTATGGGAATGCAAGTGATCTAAAAAAAGATATTATATGTGAATTTGAATAACCTCGCACCAACCAGTCTATTTTGATGCGATGGCAGTATGGGAAAATTATTGATGCATGCGCTTATAAACCATACCAATATAACAATCCCACTGGGTGGATCGTTCTTCTTGACCCCCTGAGTACTACGTAAACAATGCATCGATTCTAACCTTTATTGAATTACCAAGGGGAGCTTACCTGTTGAGATGTTGGGACCGTTTTAGAGTGAGGGAACCTGGTGACCCCACTGGTGAGGGTAAGGCGCCTGGGAAAAGATGAGGAACATCTGCATTAATCACAGTAATGTATTCAAGCACCAGTAAAATATAACCAACAAGCAAATTTGTTGAATTGATATCCCCCGCCAATATGCTTCTGGACACAAAAGTGTTATATTTGACACTAAAAAAAGCATTTTTTCAAGATACAAAGGGCCATAACTCTGTTATTATCATATGGTTTACAATGCCATTTGGCGTGCATCATTCTCTTATCCATATATATACTCATACCAAGTTTCAATGAAATCCGCCAAAGCACGTCCAAGATATCGCTCTGGACGGCCGGTAGTACGGAAAAACAGACAGACGGCCAATGCCAAAACAATATCCCTCCGCCTATTACTGGGGATAAAAATAATAAAATGGCATCAGGAAGACAGTGAACTTTGTTTCACAAAATCATTTTTATTATGTTTTAATTATGTTGATATAAAATGAATATGTACAGTACATTTTGTACAAATACCGTCTTACTTGCTTAATTTACTCCAGAGGCAATACAACATGTATATATATTATACAACTAATTTCATACATTCACTTTCAGATGGTACAAGTTGACCACTTTAATAGAAAAAAATCCTAGCTACCAAAATGTATATGAATGACCAGGAAATTTAGATAATATTGTTTGTAACAAGTTTATTTTGATTGAAATACACAAAACAAGAGATGTTATTTTTCAGAAACACAATGCCCCCTACTGCATCGCTTTGTTTTTTTTATCATTTGGAAAGTACAGATAATTATCTCCCTTTGAAGCTTATTACTTCCCTTGGATTTGTTTTTGTGACTTTTGACCTTGAAGGTTGACCTTGACCTTTCACCCCTCAAAATGTGCAGCTCCAATAGATACACATGCATGCTAAATATCAAATTGCTATCTGAAGCAACATAGAAGTTATGAGCATTTTTCGAAACCTAAATGCAAAATGTGACCGACAGACAGACAGACTGACGAACGGACAGTCCGATCACTATATGCCCTCCTTCTGGGGTATAAAAATCACAAATTAACCATCTGGATAAGGTAACCTCGTTTGTCCTGAAGTCCACACTCAAGAGTCCACTGCAGCTTATGTCTGCCCAATGCTTGACAGAGTTTCCTGTCGTTCAGCTGTTTAGACAGCCTGCTGGTCTGGGAAACCGATCTTCGATTGTATAACTCTGAGAAGAAAATCCAATCTTTTATTTCTTTGTTTATAGAACACTCCACACATTACAATGTGTTTATTTGTTAATGCGTTGTTTTTTTGGGGACCAAATAGAGCAGTTTTTCAGTCATGGACATTCAGTCAGTAAGTTTACATTCCCTTCCTTGTATTGGGTAAACTGGTTTATAAGAAAACAAAATATACATACTTATGCTTATAACTGAAAACTGCCTTACTTCGGCATGAATGCTCGTAGACATTATTTCATGACCAATATCTGCACAAGTTATGTGGTAACATTTAGAATTAAACGTAATTTCTAATGCTCAACAAACTCAGCTTACCACAAGAGCTGTCTCCATAGGATGATATATGCCCCCGAAAAACGCGTTGATAGTTATTATAAGACGGCTAATTAGCAGAACGAATTTTCGAAACCTTAATGCCGACCCTAACTTTAAGGTCATGGCCACAGGGGTCAAGATTTGTGTGTGTATGGAAAGGCCTTGTCCTTATACACATGCGTACCAAATATGAAGGTTACATATGAAGCGACATAGAAGTTATGAGCATTTTTCGAAACCTAAACGCAGATTTCGAAACCTAAACACAGACCCTAAGTTCAAGGTCAAGGTAACAGGGGAAAACATTTGTGCGTATGGAAAGGCCTTGTCCATATACACATGCATACCATATATGAAGGTAAAATCTGAAACGACAGAAGTTATGAGCATTTTTCGAACCCTAAACGCATATTACAAAAAATCAATGCGGACCCTAAGTTCAAGGTCAAAGGGGTCAAAATTTGTGTGCGTATGGAAAGACCTTGCCCATATACACATGCATACTAAATATAAAAGCTACATCTAAAGCGACATAGAAGTTATGAGCATTTTTCGAAACCTTAACACAGATTTCAAAACCTAACCGCGGACCCTAAGTTCAAGGTCAAAGGGGTCAAAATTTATATGCGTATGGAAAGGCCTTGTCCATATACACATGCATAACAACAATGAAGGTTACATCTAAATAGACATAGACGTTATGAGCATTTTTCAAAAAAGTGTGACGGACAGACATAAAAACAGACAGACAGACAGACAGATGAAAAGTGCGATCACTACATGCCCAACTGTGGGGCATACAAATATCTTACATACAAACTACGGCTGATCTTTAAACTGTCCTATCTGATAACAACTTGTACAGTAGATACATCCGTTTCACAATCTACAATTTAACTGTCAATGATACCCGGTAGACTGTAAATGGCTTGTCCAACCATATACAATGGAAAGTTGGAAATCCTCTAAACTGGGACAATTATAAAACTCATGTTAAGAGAGCATTGCATTTTGGAGTGGAAGTCATTTACCCGAGTGTCTGATAAATCCCTACAAAGTGAAAAATGGGTCAAACAATAAGTAGGAGTTACCATTTTTAAGATATATTTATCCTTAATACAATTTGTTTTTATTTTAAACATATAGTGAACATACCCTTATATGAGTAGTATGTTCATTTAACAAAGATGTTACATAATATACATGTATGTTCTAATTTTTATTCACAGCAACACAATGTTCACTAAGCTCTTATGATTGATTTGTTTACTTGTCAATCTGGATTATATCCTGGAAACGGGCTCGGGAGCGTTTCAATCAGCCTTTGGCTTTCGATGCAATCAAACTAAAATAATTAGGTTTAACTAAGCAGCAACATAAGCATAATTCTGCTATGGTGCAAGTCACATTTTGAAAACTTGTATAGTGAACTAGACAATGACACCTACCAAATTTGTAAAATTGCAATCAAATACATGTGATACAAATGTGCTGTTTAGATCGTTCATAAAACAGTTCCGTGACATAGACAGCTCAGACTATTTTGTAAATAGTGGAGCTTATTATTTAAACACACTGAGACTACTTAGCTCTCACATTGTAACAAACATAGTATATACACAAGACAAGAGAAGCTACTATATTTTACCGTATTAACATCGCCTCTGTGGATGTCACCCTTAGCATCATCGTTGACTCAATAGCAATTTCAGGAGATTGTTGCACTCAGTTTCCACAATCGTCATGTTGCAAACCCTGCTGAGGAGATTGTTGTTGTTGAAGTGCTCTGCAGTTTGTCAGGCTTGCTCTATCCGGGTCCTGGATGCGAGGACTAGCGCTGTCCCGGGAGACGGGACATCGCCAAGTATCCCTGATGACTGTCAGGTTGACTACGTTCATCTAGGATTAAAACCTGTTTAATACCGGAAAAAACCTCATAGAGTGTATCTAATGTCCGATGTGTTTCCTTCTTCAACCTGAGAAGTTTACTTTTATTCTCCCAATTTATGTTCTATTTAAGAACTGTGATCAAGATTAACACAACAAAACATTCCACATTGGAAATACATGACTGCAATACACAACACACTTACTCAGTCCACAAATCTTAAATCTTAAAATAAGCCTACTAACCTTAATGCGTTTCCTGATCAGATTTCACTTTGGAGACATGGGTTGGGACAGGAGCTGACAGTGTATGTTTGGTCATTTAGTCTGGTTTGGTGTCCACTGCCATTTCGTGAGTCACATGAGTCTGTAACAGCCGGTCAGGGGCTTGAGTGTGGCTTAGCTGGTCAACTTGGCTGACCGCTTTGTTGTCTATGAATCCATAAGGGCTTGACCGGTTACCGTGGAGGGTTAGGGGCTGGGGGTTAGGGGCTGTGCGGGGGGGGGTAGGGAGGTGGGAGTGAGAGGGGGGTTTAATGTGGGGTGTGGTAATTTATTAGAAGATGCTTAAAAAAAATGGGGGGGGGTGATATCCTCTTTTCATTAAACATGAAATTTTAACTTATTGCATTTGTTTCCCCTGTATATAAGAAAGATATAATAATTTATTACCTCCCCTGTCCTGCTTATATTTATATTAATCAACAAAATTAAACATTAACACAATATTTACAAGGGATGTTCGTAAAACATGCATGCCTCCTATATGGGCTATAAGTTGTAGTAGCAGCCATTGTGTGAATACGTTCAAGTGGTGGTGGTGGTGGTGGTGGTGGTGGTTATGGGGTGGTGTACAAAAATGCAGTCAGCCTTACATATGGTAAAATGTTAATAAATTACAAGGGATGCAAATGCTGTAACCTTCACCTGTGACCTTGACCTTTGACCAAGTGACCTCAAAATCAATAGGGGTCATCTGCGAGTCATGATCAATGTTCCTATGAAGTTTCATGATCGTGGGCCTAAGCGTTCTTGAGTTATCATCCGGAAACCATCTGGTGGGCCGACAGACAGACAGACCGATCGACATGAGCAAAGCAATATACCCCCTCTTCTTCGAAGGGGTCATAATAATATTTAAAACAACAGTTATTGACACTTTTCTAGCTAGTTAGTAACAAAACCAATTTCAACAGCAAAATGTTTAAATGAACATACTACTATAATTAAAATGAAATTAATACATACATTTGAACACTTTATAAAAGAATACAACCACAAGAGTACCTATGTTATATGGTGTTATGAAATTATTCAATCTATCAAACATATTGTACATGTACAATCATTAAAAAACCACAAAATTAAGACAAGGTCAGAAAGTGTCTCTCTCCCAAATATTCAGTTTCTATTTATAGACATGTCATGTAGTGACAGTCAAAATACTTCATTACTCATGTTTATAAATCAATATTTCTGAATCTTGTTTTGGCTACATTATGTACTGTACATGTAGTATTCAAAGGACACATATGAATTATATAACAAATATTTTATAATACATCAGCGGGTTTTCTGCTATTACATCTGAATTTTATTTTATTTTCATCTCACAAAGTATATACAGGGCTTTTTTTCTTTGGGACCCGCCGAAAATCGGCCCTTTCCCCTCAGATTTTTTTTCCCCTCAGCAGGTAAATTTTCCCCCAGACTTCATTTTTTTTTTTTAACTATAAATACATAAGTTAACCTGATCCAGTGGAAAATATAACATATTGCATAATTAAATTATCTGTTGCCTTGATTTTGTTTTAAAAACAGCAAAATATGTTGAATTTATTATTTAAGACTTTCCTTATTTTCCCCAAAATCCGGCGTTTCGTGTCATTTTTTCCCCCAAAATCCGGCATTTTGCGCGATTTTTTTCCCCTCAAAAAAGGCCAGGCCCTTTCCCCAAAATCAGATAAAAACCCCTGATATAACTATAATTTATATGATTAAAAAAACAAACAAGATAAAGGCCTAATGGGTCAATATTTGTTGATTAAAAAAATAAATCCCAATTCGGTTCATTAAGTCGATACAAATTTCAAAGTTTGTCATTGTATGGATTTAAAACAAGAACACAGCATAACAGGTGCCAACGCTCGGCTGCGAAAGCTTGTGAGTTTTTTTTTTAGAGGTCACAGTGACCTTGACCTTTGACCTAGTGACCCAACATTTGTGGTGGCGTGTAGAACTCATCAAGGTTCATCTATATATGAAGTTTCAAAGTTGTAGGTAACAGCACTTTGATTTTAGAGCCTTTATTAAAGTTTTATATTAAACGTCACAGTGACCTTTGACCTAGTGACCCAAAAATGGGTAAGGCGTGTAGAACTCATCAAGGTGCATGTACATATGAAGTTTCAAAGTTGTAGGTGAAAGCACTTTGATTTAAGAGCGATTGTTAAGGTTTATGTTAAAGTTTTATATTAGAGGTCACAGTGACCTTGACCCATGACCTAGTGGCCAAAAAATGGGTGTGGCGTGTAGAACTCATCAAGGTGCATCTACATATGAAGTTTAAAAGTTGTAGGTGGAAGCACTTTTATTTTAGAGCCTATGTTAAAGTTTTATATAAGAGGTCACAGTGACCTTTGACCTAGTGACCCAAAAATGGGTGTGGCGTGTAGAACTCATCAAAATGCATTTACATATGAAGTTTCAAAGTTGTAGATGGAAGCACTTTGATTTTAGAGCCAATGTTAAGGTTTAAGCACGACGCCTACGACGGACGGCAAGCTGGCTATGACAATACCTCGGGTTTTCTCTGAAAACAGCCGAGCTAATTACAAAATTTGACTAGACTCCTTTTCCCACAATGGCTAGAAAAATCTCTGTACATAATACAAATGTTATCAGGATGGATTCACCATGATTCTTACCTCCATCAAATGACCTATCTTCGTAGAGACTGCAGACCTGTTTGCCATTCAGTGTGTATTTGTACAGTTCTTTATCAGAGGTGACAAAAAGGTCTGCTTGGTGATGGGCAATACCTGTACATTTATGTTGTAACTGAAACTTCCTGCCAGGAACAAGCTTTCCCTGGTTGGCAGTGATAAACTGGACCTCATGTATGTTGCTAGTATTTACAGCCACTGCAACCTCACTGGGTGTGATCAAACATATGGCCCGTGGATCAGCATTCACATCCCAGTGACTCACCACCTGGTACTGCTGGTTCAGCAGCTTGACATTCTGATTTTTCCAGTCTATAACCAGTACCTGCCCATCCGGAAGAACACATATGCCTCTGATACAACATTCATATGAATCACTTGGTATTCTCACATTGTGCACAGTATTACTCTGGACATTAAACACCTTGCTTGACTTTCCTAGCAGAGTTAGTGCCTGTTGTATCATATGCTTACATTTTAAGCTGGCTATAAGGCAGAGCTCCTTATTATCTTCAATTTTATGAACGATTTCAAGTAATTGTAACAAGTCATTGTGAAGACTGGTGCATTTATGAATAGAACTTGTAACTGACCCTTTTATGCTTATAACTTCATCTTTCATCTCATTAAGTTCCTTCGCAGTAATATTATCAAATTCATTCATGAAAGAGAGAACACTCCTACACATCTCTTCTTTTAAATATTGCTCATTTCTGCCTGATGTACCCACAGAGTTATTATCACATTCATCTATATAAGTATTTAAATTGCCACGCATTTGCTCTATCATAACTGCACTATGTTCATTGTATGTTCTCTGCAATGATTGAATGCTGGCCTCCTGACTGATCTGCAGTGTTTTAATTTCCCCCAGGACAGTTTCCAGCTCCACTGACAGCCCCTCCAGGCCAGTGGGCTGCGAGTTGGTCAGCTCCGAAATCTGGGTAACTTTACTGCACTGGCTGAAATAAACAATTAATACATGTACATACTAAGGAATAGTAAGTAATATTATGTAATGCATCAAACAAGTATAAATTGTTAAATAAAAACATACATGGACAATAACTGAACGCTTCTTGGGCTTAATATGGGGGTATATAGATTTGAACTTTTCCATCCATCTGCGTGACTTTTTTGTCGTATATAACTCAACATGTATTCCTGCAACCTTACAAGTACAGTAACCAGGCATTTGAGCTAATGCGAACCTCTATATTTTGTTTCTGTTGTTTTCATCATAATTGTAGTAATGTCTCCTATTTAGACAAAAATGACATTTTAAAATATGTGTAGTTTAAAATAAACAAGGGCTGTTTGTAAAACATGCATGCCCCCCATATGGGCTGTCTGTTGTAGTGGCAGTCATTGAGTGAATAAGTTTTCTGTCACTGTGACCTTGACTTTTGACCTAGTGACCTAAATATCAATAGGGGTCATCTGTGAGTCATGATCAATGTACCTATGAAGTTTCATGATCCTAGGCGTAAGCTTTCTTAAGTTATCATCCGGAAATCATTTTTCTAAGTTGAGTCACCGTGACCTTGACCTTTGACCGTGTGACCTGAAAATTTGTATGGGTCATCTGCGAGTCATGATCAATGTTATCATCCGGAAACCATTTTACTATTTCGGGTCACCGTGACCTTAACCTTTGACCTAGTGACCTCAAAATCAATAGGGGTCATCTGCGAGTCATGGTCAATGTACCTATGAAGTTTCGTGATCCTAGGCATAAGCGTTCTTGAGTTATCATCCGGAAACCATTTTACTATTTTGGGTCACCGTGACCTTGACCTTTGACCTAAAAATCAATAGGGGTCATCTGCGAGTCATGATCAATGTACCTATGAAGTTCCATGATCCTAGGCCTAAGGGTTCTTGAGTTATTATCCGGAAACCATCTGGTGGACGGACAGACGGACATACGGACAGACCGACATGTGCAAAACAATATACCCTCTCTTCTTCGAAGGGGGGCATAATAGTATTGCTACTACTATTAAAAGTGTACTAAAAATTGAACACAGTGGACTGCATATTTTCAACAAATATACACACATTTACTATTCTAAATTATTCAATAAAAACAAAGGTTTAAGTATTGTTGAGTTGTTTGTTTCCTTAAAAGTCACATAATATCCACCACATGAAATGTTAGTAAAAAGTTTATGTATTTTAAATCACATAATAGTGTTAGTAAATATAAAGAATAGCCTGTTTTTCTGATTATCATACCTCTACGTCACGATTATAAAGAAATAATGACAAAATCGCTAAAAAGCTACAGTTGAAGCGGGAATTAAGATGACTTTTGTCGTTTGACGTGTTAATAATGACGTCATGAGCACGCGCACACTTAATATTTGCAAAAAATGTGTTTTCTTACAGATGGTGTTGCACTTTATGTTTAACATATATGACATCTTGGTATCAAATTGTTTATTTTGTTGAAACTGATTATATTTTACTAATCAAAGCGCTGAAGGTACTGTATTTGTACGCTATTGCATAATCTTAACCGCGACTCAGTTTTCAAAATTATGTTACAGCTTTTGTATCGCACGTTTGAAATGAACAAAACCCATTCAAATTTATAAAGAGTGTGTCTTAAAGCACGGGTCAAATTGTGGGTGCACTTTTTATCCTAATAGTTATGTTATAGAGATAACTTAGACAAAATAACGTCTCTTTTTCTTTCGCAATTGGTTCCGGCAATGGCAACCATCTTTAGAATGTTGGTTTCCTTGCTAGAGAATAACTAGCCTAGAATCATGTACATGTTGTGTTATGTGTATCTAATATTTTAATTATTTTCTTTAAATTATTGAGCAACAATTTGGCCGACATGACAAATTACATAACGTAGAAAGATGAGCCCCCTCTGTACGTTACTTATGACGTTATTTTGGTCCGTTATGACTCTTGAAGAAAAAACCTATAAAGTCATGGATAACGACATTTATTTCATTGCTGAACACTTTTTCTCACGCATAGACTCGCATAATCCCAACTGGATCGATTCCCCAATGCATCCGTATCAGCGCAACTCTTCTTAATTACTGCATACTTACTTCTTTTCTCGTCGCTGTTCAAAGCCAGATTATCTCGTACATTCCATTTAAAATAGTAAACTCAAGAATTTCATAAACGTAAACATTCGCCTTTTTTCTTAAGTAGCAAAATAATTTTTGGCATATGTGACAATTAAAAGATGTGATGAAATAATGTCCAATCGAGACGGGGTTTTCCAACTGAACACACGTATGTCGCCTGACTTGCTGTTCAATAAATACACCAACACATTTCACGTGACGTTGTACACGTCTTCATAGTTTTCGCGCGCTTTTTACTGAGCCAAAGAAACCGCAAAAATACACGAAGCACTGTTTATTTGAAGCTACAATTTGTTTTCGTGGCGTTGACAATAAAATTCAGAAGCTTGTTTCGGATTACAAATTTATTTAAGCCAATTTGAGAATCCGACAAAACAATTTAGTGGTATGTAATGAATTCAACTTTAAGTTATTAAAATTCTTTACTTAAAATATATGATTTAACTGTATTTGCATGTAATGCGCAATTTCCACGAGAAGAGCATATGTGGAATAAATTTCTTGCTCAGAAAAATTCCAGCGATCAGGGCGGGATACGAACCAGGGTCTTCTCGTCTACCATTACACCACTGTTCCGACTCATTTGTCGTCTGCATAATTTTATTCCAGGTAATGCAGGCTAACGAGTGCTGTCGCTCATGCAAAGCGTGCACTCTCATTGGACAATATCGATTGTATACAACGACGCTTCGCCCAGCGTAGCTAAGCTCATACTGACAAAACTCGCTACATTATTTGTACGCTCTCGCGTCCAAATAAAAACGATGTACTGATAACAGTACATGAACATGTTAATAGACCATCTCTGTGTCATCAAATAATCATAACACTTATAAAAAGTGTTTCGTTAGCGAATTAAACATATTTTAGAACAATAAAGCATTAATAAACTGTCTTCATTTAAAGTATACATGCACTTATGTTGAAATAATTTCTTTTATGTCATTACGCATAGCCCTTTTACACCGTTTCGGAAATTATCTTTGATATCTTGAAATGAATATATGTATTAATAATACATATATTCATTTCAAGGTATCACAGATAATTTCCGACATCAAACTATGAACTCCAAATAAAACATATAATTTATATGTTATATTTGGAGTTCATAGTTTGATGTCATTTCCAACCACTTGATTAACTGTCGGAATTTTACCTGTTCACATTACTCGATATTTTGCCTGTGTAATATGCTATTTATCGTGTACATACTTTAAAAGGGGCCTTTTCACGTTTTGGTAAATTGACAAAATTAAAAAAAAATGTTTCAGATTCGCAAATTTCGTTTTAGTTATGATATTTGTGAGGAAACAGTAATACAATGTACTGAATATTTACCATGCTCTAAAATATCCATTATATGCATCTTTTGACGATTTAAAAACCTGAAAATTATAAAACGTCGCAACGCGAGCGTTTGAATAATTTTGAGAGTTCTTTTGTTGTCGTTACATTTAGTGAAACTACGAGGAGTGTCTATATAAAGTATAAAATACATCCCTCATTGTATGAGTAGGGATGGCCGAGTGGTCTAAGTGGTTGACTGTGTACTGATTCCACGGGTAAGTGGTTCAAGCCCTGTTGAGGGTTACTTTTTTGTTGTGTTTTTAAGTTGTATTCTTGATTGTTCACTGGATCTTTTTAGATCCAATGTTTACATTTATCAATATAAAGCATTAAATGACAACATTCAATACATGTCAAACTCTGTGAAAAGGCCCCTTTAAAACATTAGGTTTATTACACAATAAATACATTTTACTAACATGATGTTGTATACATTTTACCAACAAACGGTTGTAATTCAATAATAAAATATCCTTTTATTTGGTACATTTAGACGTTAAAAAGAGTTTGTCATTACTTTTTGTAATAACGACTGGCCCTTCTTATGCCGACCTTAAACGTAATGTACTCCAGCAGGGCCCATATCCACAAAGCTCCTAAGGCAAATCTTAACTTTATTTTGAATTCCATTGCTACAGTGAACTCTAATGTTGTGCACTCAAATCTGGAAAAAAGCAGCAGGGTATTTGGAATCTTAAACAGCATAATATCATTAAAAACAACATTGAAGTTCAGTTTAATCAGGCATAGACTAATGGACATTTTCAATTTTAAGGAATTTACTTAAGTTTTCACTAAGGAGCTTTGTGGATACGACCCCAGATAAATGATCAATTTTTTCTGCACGAACAGATATTGCTTAAATGATCTAACATATAATTAGAGAATTAAATAACGATTGTAAAGATGTCTAATTTGATTATAGAATGAAAATGGAAAAAAGTCGTACGCCGTAGAATGAAGAATAAAAAGATTAAATCTAACTACCTACCCTATTTGTCTGGAGAGATTACTAGTAACGAATGGTTCGGATGTAACTTACGATTAATGCACTGAAAGGTCATAATGGGCCCTCTTTTGTTTTACATACTTTTTAACGAGTACTCACATATGCTTGAACGTGATGTTATTCAATCCGAAGTTAGTAAAAAAAATCAATCCGAAGTTATTTAAAAAGAATAACGACATGATTTAATATCCATCAACTGCTTAAGTGAATTAACACCCTTATTAACCCATTATTCACTGAACTGGGTTGGACAAAGTTACATTGAAACATCACATTTTAGTATTTTGTCCATCGATCGATTAAATACATATGTCCTACACATAAGGTCTGTTCGAATTCAATTCTATTACATTCTTTGATTGACATTAGTGTATCCACATTAAATGGGTTGATTTCTTGTTATGTACACGCTTCTTTTCGTTACATTTACATGAAACATTATCCAGGAACATATCCAAGTCTCGAGCCTGGGTCATTGTGGCAATCCTCTTCTGTGCAGTCATAGTAAGTCTCGGACTCGGTCTGGGCTTCGGGTTACGGAAATCCGAATCCACAACAGAATTAGGCGACGGAACCACAATAGCTACGCCCTTGTCAAATTCACCGCTATATTCACCACCTTCTCCGTCACCAGAGGGAAAATATCGCTTTGCAGCGGTAGCAGCCGACAATGCAGAATGTTCAAAAATCGGAAAGTAAGTTATGTATGGTATTAGTTTTGCCTCATTTGCGCATATTGCTAAACGTGAGATTTTGTTGCAAGGTAGCATATTGTTTGTGCAAACTCAAATTTAACAAAGAGAACCTTTGCAAACCCTACCTGTGATTGAGATTGTGCAAACTTACTAACATCATAATTAATATGCGTAAGCTTGATGCTCTGGTTATTGTGTGTAATATCTTTTTTTCTCTAATCAGCTGAAGAACCGGACTTCTGCGCCATTTGGATTTAGATAATCAAGATTTAGATCGGCGTCTACTTCTTTTAATTTACATTTAAAACATCACACATGTCTTATGAGTCATAAAATACGACTGCAAAAACTGGTGCCGTAAACTATGTGTTATAGTTTGTACCTATAAAGGTTAATATTACATGAACTTCTGTTAGTACTAAAACTATTCGATGGGAACTTTAAAAAAATCAGAATAGCTGAAAGAAAATGTACTATAAATGCAGAAGAATAGTCGAGCCTTTTGGCCGGTGTTGTTTTAAATATAAATAAAATACACATGTGAATATATTTATTTTTTGCAGTCACATAATGGCTGTACAAGGAGGAAGTGCTGTCGATGCGGCGATAGGGGCCATCCTGTGCGTTGGGGTTCACAACATGATGAGTTGCGGGATTGGAGGCGGCCATTTTCTCACCTTCTATAATAGGTATGTCTTGTACGCTTATGGCAAACCAACCTCCGCGCAGAGATTTGACGGGAGCCAGCATAGCTGGATCAAATCCCTGTCTTCATAATCAACCACGTGATGATAGCAGAGCCTTGTGGTTCAATAATTGTACCGTTGTTATTTTTGCTTTTTTTTATTTAGGTAATTAACTTTTTGTTATGAACCTTAACGTATACACTATTTTTAAAATGTGAAAAAAATGATACTACTTTTCATAATATAATACTTATACCGATAAAATAAAATGCTACCAAATTTGGTACGATTTTTCTTGTGATGGCAGAGATTGTATGTAAGAGCAAGGAACGACAACTCTGCGTGGAGATTGATGGCAAACGAATCATGTTTGCACTTATTCCCGAATAGTTTTATCCATATTCAGAATTACGTAATCGTGTCATGCAGAATGGATTTCCCATCAGCGATTGCTTTAAACGACTGGTTTGATCTAATAAACGACTGTTTGAACTGAGCCTTACAAATTTCGCCTTTAATGCTTTAAATAGAACATGAGGCTTTTATTGCTGCTTTGTGGAGCCGATTTACACAAACAATAACATTAAGACAAACTCATTAACATTAATGATTATATATGCCATTACTCAACTTCATCAATGCTTACTTATAAAGCATAAATTTAATTTAATTATGGTACAATGGCGTAACATTTTATTAAACCATGTGTTGCATGTATATTATAATACAAATACCATTGTAATATTGTCGTACATGTGATGCACTTGCTAGAACCTCTGGCAAGACGTACGCGGTGGTATCTCGGGAGCAGGCACCTTCCATGGCAACAGAGGACATGTTCACTTCCGGGAAGAACGCCTCCTCCACTGCAGGCAAGAAGGAGTACATAATATTACTTGCATTCTATACACACATTCACCATTTAAAATGGAATGTTGAGACCATTAAAATGGAACGTTGAGAGGGTTCCGTTGCATCGTTTGATGGAAGTCAAAGTCAACTGTTACGTATTGAATTAACACATTGTATAAAGAAAAAGGTTTTGTTATGATTTGTGAAGATCGAGGTCTTGATCATTCCCATACATTTCTGATACAATATATACATATAATATTATAATAATTCATTTCATTAAAATAAAAAAAACAACGTTCGTTTCGTTTATAATTTGCCCTCCAGCCTGATCTTTACATTTGTATTTATGTTCAGGTGGGAAAGCTATCGCCATACCCGGTGAAGTTCGCGGTCTATATGAGGCATGGAAACTTGGTGGTCGGTTACCATGGAAACAATTATTTCAACCAGCAATAAAGCTTTGCATGCACGGATTCAATGTCAGCAAAGCGCTCAGTGAAAGTATGGCAGGACAAGAAGTACAGTTCAAGAATTTCACTTTATTCGTGTAAGATAAATCACTTTTATATTTGGGAAGTACTTCTACACTAATTAAAGCAACGAAAATACACACCAACACATTAGCCGTTAATATATCATTGTTTGAATCATTTTATTTTTTAATGTTATTTTGTATAAAGTATCCTGTTTTGTACAGGCATTTAGTCACTTGCCTTTAACAAAAGAACAGCGGATGTTAACACAATTTTGTTCATGGATATGTGTCTAAAGTATTATTAAAAATAGCTTATTTGGTGTTAAGTAGCTATTGATGATTTTCGCATGTCCATATTCGCTCTAGTCAGCCAGACATTGTTTACTTAAGTCTTTAAGTTGTAAACAAAGTATATTCTTAATGCAGATGCCATAAAAGCAGGTCAGACATTTTTGTTGAGTGTATTGTAAACATTAAGCTAACGTCCGATGTTTAATACGCATTCAGAAAGAAACAACACCAATATATAAGGTATTGAAGCATGACAATTAAAAGTCATAGGAAAGTCACTAATTCAGTTGGAGAACAATAGGCGGGGTAATTATTACGCAATTATTTTAGTTATAGCCTCTTACATGTTATGCACACAATACATAATAATTTTTCATTTTTATCTTAGTTTAAGACAATTACTATGTATTATATTTATATTTATATATATAGTGATATTTTTATAGACAGCTGATAACAAACAACCAAACTGGTAAAACGTACAAAGAAGGCGAAACGATGAAGCTTCCAAAATTAGCGCAAACATTACAGGTAATCGCAGACGAAGGTCCGGAAGCATTTTATAACGGCAGTTTAGCAGACGACATTGTTGCAGACATTCAGGAAGCGGGTAAGCGTTAACTGTGCATGCATGCCACTGATAGCATTTAGAAGTCACATTGCTCGTCCTTACATCCATTCTTCTTGTCGTCCTTTCGTCTGTCAGTCTGTTACACACCTTATGCGAAAAATAACTCCGAAAGTATTGAATAGATTCACTTTAAACATCATAATTATAGCGGTCATTCAGGGCGAACACGATCAGTTGATATTTATTGAGAATTTAAATAAGTATTCAACTAAAGACAATTTTCTTGTGTCTGTAAGTATTAAACATGTTTTAAAAAAATGTGAACACTAATAGAAGATATTGTGATTAATGCTAATTACACAAACAAGAATTATCTTAAATTTTTTTACTATGTGCCCTTTATTTGCTTCGTTTATTTAGTTTCTTGTGTGGAGCACACTCCTGCGAGTATTTACAGCAAATTAATCTTCATATAATTAATTATGACTAAAATAGCAAATGCCGAAAACAAATACTACTACTCTCGCTTCGGAATTCTTTTGCAATTCGTTGTTTTTGTCCTGTGCGAATCTTATATTGATACGAATTGAACGGAATATAATATAACATTATATATTGATAAGAGGATATGTGACCGGTTAACGGACATTGACTGTTTCTGTATAATGTTTGAAGTTAGTGCCGTTTGCTTATTAATTTATACATACCATTATTTCATGCTATAATTATGTCGTGAAGTACTTAAAATAACATGGTTCATAAATTATTCAATATAAACATAATTCATGTCCATTGTTAATTTTCTCATGCGCTCAATTATTCTAGTACAACTGAAGTTATTAAGATGAATCTCCATATATCTACATATAACATTTAGGGTAAGTACATCATGCACATAGTGCATCCTTTATAAATCTCTCTCTAGTGTGTTTGTGAAGTATACCATTGTTACTTTTCGTAAGCAGAGACCAATAGCATTGTGTAATTTTAATGTATCTATAGATCTGATTTCGATAACATGTCACAAAGAAAACACGGAAAAGATGTGCGAGGAACACCAACACTTTCTTTTAAATGAATTGACACATGAATATTTGTTTATTTCAATCAAGTAATAAACAGAGTCTGATTTTCCCAGTGCGTAGGCCAATATCAAACTTTTTTTTTGGGGGGGGGGGGGGAAACAATAACACTTCGGTGGCATTTTATACTATATTGACCTCTCTTATTGACAAAACGAAAACGCTTTAAATCGAAAACATTAACATTTAATGTATTTTTATGAAGCATTTTTTAGCAATGACAATTGAATTTTAACTTTTCTACTGACAACCAGTATTACACACAATTTGATAAGCGGAGAACTTGTCTCTATATTGATATTACTTACAAAAAATGGATTCTGTGACTGATTCCACACACTTATGTTGCAATCCGGTAACATTAAGTTTTGGAGTTTAATATTTATCAAAATTCATGTTTTTCCCCGAACGAAAAACAACTCTGGAAATCTGTCTTGTTGTAATAAATAATGACCATTTGTACCGGCAGATAAGTTTTTCACAAGGCCACCATTTGTCGCATTATGTCTATTGCGGACAAAGTACTTAGTTCGAATTAACGTTTAAAATCCGAAATGAAACTTTATAACAATCGTAATACTTATAAATAGACTACCCATTTAGTCCTCGTGAGACAGTGCGTTCCAGTTACATTCAAACATTCTTATTTTAACTATTTTATGAATAGACAATTTAATCAATAATTTGAAGTTGGTACACACATTTGCTCAAATGCTTGAAAGATGTTTATCAAATACATGTCATATTGAGTGTATTTGAAACAAGTTATCAATTTAATGAGGCTAAAACAGTCTTATCAGTACCGCGGGTGGAGATAACCAATCCACGGCCTGTCAAGGATTGACAGTGACTTTTCATTTGATTGCGCTAAAACAATTTAATATTGTTCTATAATAAACATGCGTACATGGATTCACTACATGAAAATAAAGAAAAATCGTCAGACAACTAATCTACACTCTAAAAATATCTAAAAATTTAAACATAATGAACAATCAGCACTGTGTCGTAATCTTAATAACTGTGGCATATTACACGGAAATGTTCGAAAGCAGTCCGCCTTCGATCGGATTAATGGTTCCGGTGACCATACTCGAGTAGTCGCTAAGCAGGTACAATATTGGCTGCACCACTTCTTCCACCTCCGCAAACCTCCCCAATGGCGTGTGGTCCTTGAGCTTGGCCCCTTTCTCCGGCGGATGACTCCAAAATTCCTTGCCCATGTCAGTCAGCGCCACAGTGGGGTTGACAGAATTTACTCGTATTTTATTTGGCCCTAACTCCAAGGCAAACTGCTTGGTCATCATATCAAGCGCAGCCTTCGATAGATTGTAGGCCATGCACTCTCGCATTGGTTTTATTCCGTTGATACTTGAAACATTCACAATCGATCCACCATTTCCTGCTTCAACCATTTTCTTCCCGATCACCTGCGTAACGTTTATCTGGGCCATAAGGTTGACTGAAAGTGTTTTATCAATGATATCCTTCGGAGCGTCCAGTGATGGAACCCATGCATATGAAACCCCAGCGTTGTTCACAAGTCCGTTCATCGGTGGAAGCTGCTCAAGAGCGGCTCTGGTGGCGCCCCAATCGACCAGGTTCACATGCACCGAAATAACGCGATCTCCATATTCTTCAATGAGAGCATCGAGCAGCTCTTTGTTACTACCAAGTGCATATACTGTCCCTCCATATTTCACAAGAGCTCGAGTTAGTCCGAGACCGATACCACGAGTTGCTCCTGTTACCAAAACCGACTTGCCCGAAAAGTCAAAAGACATGGTCAATGTATAGACCTGTTGCCAACAGTGTCCCGATGAGTTAACTGATATGTAATCGACAAAATTTCTACATGTCACCCTACGATAATTTTCGACGTAAGTGATATGATGTACGAGTGCGATTATTGTCCATAGGCTGTATCATTTATTGAATGTAAATGGTCTGTTTGAGCGGTGATATCCCATAGTTAATGTAACACTGGCAGCTCCAAAATGTGGGGCAGAATCCCAACAAAGGCACTGACAGTTACAAATTTATTCAGTGGATATATAATAAATATTAGAGCGTCGAAACTGATCTGTAACTGACCGTCCTGAAAATATATAAATTATCAATACGCATATTTTTTAATAATAAGGTTACAAGTTATAGGTGGTTACCATGGTAACCATACTCAATAATTATACATACACATCAAACTAATATTCATCTTTAAAACATAATGGACTTGGTATGCTGTGTGGTGGTTCCAATCAACATATTAACATACAAATGGCATATTAACATATTAATTATCTTAAAACATAGGTATCCTGAAAACAACACAGTGGCAATAACAATAGTGTTTATACATCGTTACTTTGACAAACTGCACATATTACTTACGGAGTATAAGCTACTCGCGACCTGGTCTCTCTCAGCCTTGGGAGAAGTTAGCACTGTGACTGCTGTAATATTAATATTTCAAGGTGAAAGTGATGTGCAACAACCAATGTAAAAGTTATTGACAGCTCAAGAGTTTTATCAAAAAGGAGAGAAGAAAAAGAAGCGAGTTGGGCCATAAATGCAGGAATTACACAGGGACAGATACTTTTAAACAAAGATGACCATACCTGTCACAAAGATGTTATAAAACATGCAAGATTCCCATTGATATTTGAACCTTCAATCTCAAAACGTAAAACCAAGTATTATAAACCGGAACTTCTGCGTGTCTAACTAGTCACAACCGATACACCACCTTACATACAAGAAGTTGGTTACACAACACTAATTTTATAGACCTGTTACATTCTCCCCCTCTCCGAAAATCAAGTCGTCACGACTTGAACCTATGCTCACAAATATTAAGCACAGAAACATCACCGATACCAAACTGGTAAGACAGGTACCCGAATTCTGTCACTGCCTGTATATACCGCATGCGGAAGTATACTGGTTCTGCAAAGTAATCTGGTTAGGCATACATCTATTTAACAGTATTAACACCTTATTACTTAAAGTTATCATGTACTAAACTACTTCAAATCTTCCAACTATTCACCAGTTCAACTGTAGTCTCCTTGAGCCAAGATAAAACCAACTCAGAAAGAATCAATCCATGAAACAACATAAATCACCAACCATAAACAATCTCAAGGGTGGGATGGGGATTGTTGGTCAACAGTAAGAAGAGATATGGGCTGTCCACATACAATACTAGTGCAAGGTGAACGTTAAATGTTACAGTTAAATATATTTACATATTTCATGCATGTTAATCACCATAAACCCATTTACTTAGTTAAAATGTGTACTAAAACTGTTGTTGTTTTTTCTACCACACAAAAAATAATTCTCTCACATTTACTGTACAACAATTGTAATTATATACACAGGAGGAAGTAACGTACCCAGGATAGTATTTTTTATATATTTTTTTAGGAGCCCAATATTTTCAAATAAATATATACAATCATGTTTAATGAGGAAAAAATTGACAAAGAGCCATGAAAAAAATACCCACCCTCTGATATTGGAATCATAACAAAGTCATCAACTAGAATTTATCATAGACCTGTCTTCGCGGCCGCAAAAATGTCAAAAGTAGCTTTAATCACAAGCATCCATTGATCCTACTATGGGCAATCGGACAACCTTTCAAAAAAAGTTCACTTCAAAAAAATCTGTCCAGCCGTTAACTCACAGTCGGTCGATAACCAAGCAATATTTCCAGTCCGTATGTTAACCCGAATAAATCTTCGACAGACTTTCAAACAATATTTTTGAGTTTTTGCCCCTTTATCGATAGCTCGCGTCCCATTCCTTTGAAAAAAACGAAGCGTGTCAAATAATGCATGCATATGTAACCACTAACCCCTAAAAACTAATTCCAAAATGTTATATTTTCTTTGCAACAACTGTTTAACTCTAAATTTGATTTACTTGAAAACGAAAGTAGCCATCGCTCTTGAACCCGGCTTAGCAGTGAATTACACTGACATAGTCAGGCACATAAATATCCAATCAACAACAACAACGATGTTTTAATAAATGTAAATAAATGAAAAATACTTATCGTTCTGATTGTATTGGAATTGAAAACAAAGATGACCATACCTGTCACAAAGATGTTATAAAACATGCAAGATTCCCATTGATATTTGAACCTTCAATCTCAAAACGTAAAACCAAATATTATAAACCGGAACTTCTGCGTGTCTAACTAGTCACAACCGATACACCACCTTACATACAAGAAATTGGTTACACAACACTAATTTTATAGACCTGTTACATTAACATGCCAACAACTAAAGAAATGCAGAAACAAAGAAAGTTAGAAAAGCAAATAATCTATACTTAGATATGATTTTAATGTTGTCATTATAAAAACTCACAATCGGATACACTCTTAAATCAGATTAATATGATAATTACCTTTATCCAACGACAAACCTCTACCTGTATGAACCCGTATTATAATACTATAATAATTACCTGTACGCGTCATTGTAGGTGGTATAATCACAAAACAGGACTTGGCCAATTACACGTCATTGGTTGGGGATGCGCTAAACTTCACTCTTCATGGAAACTACACAGCGTATTCTCCGCCTTTGCCTTCCAGTGGAGCCGTCTATCTTTTTATATTGAACATTCTGAATGGTAAGTACATGTTGTGTTTTTCCTTTTTGTAAAGGTATTGCATTGAGCATTGGCTTTTATGACAATTCGGGTAGACAATTGGTGTCCTTTTTTATACGGACAATGCAGCTTTAAATAGATTTAAATAGAGTTTTATTTTTGTTGAAATCATTTTAATTATGGGTTTAGTTATATATTCCTATACACATTTTTAACTCCAATGAATTACCCGTTGTTTGGCGTTCAAATCCCGGTTGTAATGATATTTGGTGTTGTGTTTTGTACGTGCTCTCCTGTATTGTACAGATCAAAGGTCCCTTACATAAAAAAGCACACTAGCTGATTAAAAAATATATTTTGTCCTGCTAATCTTAAAGAATCGTCATCATATATATTAACGAGCAAGAAGAACACATGAATGCAAGTACGTCATCAATTTGAAAACGGTCGTCAGGTTATGATTGTGCTATTTTTACGACAGATTTCAAGTTTAATCCTGACACCGTATCCAATGTTGTCAGCGCAACCACCACTTGGCATCGAGTAACTGAGGCATTTAAGCATGCATATTCTCTGCGCACACAGCTTGGTGATAACAACGTTGGCTCGGAGGCATTTAGGACGTATGTTGCAAAAGTAACGTATATTAGATTACTAGTTATATTCATGCGGTGATGACTTTGTGAATGTCGGTATAACACTGCATTCATGCAGATTATACAAACCCTGTGGGTATTGTACGAAATACAAATGTATGTAATTACATATCCGTATTTATTCGAGTGTATTCGATTTTATGAGCAAATTTTAAAACGCATAAAAGATGGTTGAATACAAACGATAATATATTTTCCGAAAAAAGAGGTACTAGAAAATCAATGTAATTATATTTTAATATAATTACAAATAACTTTCGCTTTAACGGTAGAACATGTGTTCATGAACGGACACGATGCTGTACATATTTGTCTATACAAAAAGAACTCAAACAAACCACTTAAATATATTTAAATAACATACAGCAAAATATGTTTGTGTTGTTAACACATTGATCGTGATGTTGGCCCTTATATATGGCCAATATAATGTATGATGCATTCAGTATATCTTTTTAATTACACCTAAATCGTGGTGCACAATGGAGACGAACGATGTATTTTTTTTTATCTGACATGGATACCTCATTCAGTTAGTAATTGACACCTTTGTTATAAAATAACATGGCCATGGACCCATTAGAGTTATAGACATAATTCCGTTGTTCAGTAAAAGACAGGACTTAAGTCCCGTTCGCCAGTTTTATCAATTCGTTGTAGCGTTTTCCGTAGGTCTATGCTTGCCTCCTAGCGTTATGTATCCGAGTATAATTTTAACACACCAGTGTAGTTCGTAAAAAATGTTAGGTTTATACTTTGTATATGTCCATTGTCCAAAGAAATTATGTCTTTTTTCAAATATATATGTATATTTATTTTTTTCATCTTATAATTCTAATCAGATTCACAACACATTCACGCATTACATGCTTGTGGCGTTTGGTTTATTTGGCCACAATAAATTTTGACCTAAATTGCAATTACCAAATCGTCATTCGGCCTCATTCACATCTGATACATCATATAAATTCCACCTTTTTATTTACATTACTGAACTTTCGTTTCGTTAGTTTTATCGTAATTTGATAGTATATACATATGACGATTTGTTGACTATTGCATACAACGACAGGTATATATTTCGTTTTGTTTCTTCTGTATTACAGTCAACTCGAAGACTTGATAAGATATGCACAAATTATAAATTACTCCTGTTGGATTTGCAGCTAGTAAAAAACATGACTGACCCTTCATTCGGTTACGCCCGAAGAAAGCAGATCGATGATTCGAGAACGTTCGGCTCGGACTACTACCATCCGATATTTGATAGCCCCTGGAATGATCACGGCACCGCCCATCTATCCGTTCTTGGACCGGACGGAGACGCCGTGTCCATTACCAGCACTGTAAACCTGTTGTAAGTTAAAACACCTTAATTACTTTAATCATCGGTGGTTTACATTGGCTTTCCAATAAAACCAAACATTTACTAAATAGGTATCCAACAGACACAAAACTCGGTCTTTTAAAACTTTGTGTGTATGTGCAATTTTACAAAGTGATATGCTCACGTTGATTTTGTGACTTAGTGTATCGAAGTACCATCTGCAGTTTTGATTTATAAAGCTGCAAGCAAAACTACTTTGTGTTATGTGCAATCAAAATATTTTCAATCGTGCATTTGTCAGCTTTGGTTCCAAAGTGATTGGCAGTCGTACGGGAATCATATTCAACAACGAAATGGACGATTTCTCAACGCCAGGGACTGTGAACTATTTTGGAGTGCCGGCGTCTAAGGCAAATTTCATCGCTCCTTGGAAGCGTCCATTGTCCTCCATGTGTCCAAGCATTGTCGTTGACGGCGAAGGTAATGCTCGGCTGGTAATCGGCGCTTCCGGTGGTACCCGAATTACAACTACAACGGCATTGGTAAGTGTGGAATTATCTATGTCAAATACGAGACTTTTAAATAAACGGTATTAAACTTGACTGCATGACTATTTATCATATTATTTTCATTGTTAATCAATTACCGAGCGTTTGTTAAAGATATTACATGCAACGCATGCACAAATATTTAATAGATTTTCACATGTTGTTTTCACTCGCATGTTATTTTTCATACGAAGGCGACCATAGAGGCATTACAGTGGAACTGGGGAATAAAACAGGCTATAGACTACCCGCGTATTCATCATCAACTGTTTCCACAAGAACTGTCAGTACAGAGAGGTTTTCCACAGGTCTGCACTTGTTTCAATATTCAAATCTTAAAATAATACAATGCATTTTTATGTTGCATTTTATTCCGTTCGAAAATGGCGATGTTTAGTGTTTTGTTCGTTGATTAGTGTTTTGTTTGAGCGTTAATGTTGTGTGTTGTTAATTAGAGCTGCAACGATTCGATCCGATGCATCGAAAAGCGGTTCGAAATGCGTCAATTCGATTACGATACCAAACCCACCAAATTCGATTCGATTCTTTAAGATATAGACATATATATACATAGATACGTAAAGCTCACTGCTTTCTGACTATTTGATACGGGAAGGTGTAGGTTTTATCTTTACTTGTAATTACGACGTGCGCGATTGGCTGCTTATTACTTTAGCCATCCAATCAATAAGCGCGTTACGGTCTACTTTCGGAAAAAGCGTCAATATGGCTGAACAAGTTGTGGCCGACAAATTGAAATTATCAGATGCGCCTAAGAAGCTTAAATCAAAAGTGTGGCAGTATTTTGGGTTCGGGATGGTAGCCCTCCCGATAAAGCAAAGTGTAAACTGTGCTTCACGGATGCAAGCATAACGTTGATTTAGAAAGACTAAGAGGTAGCACAAGTGCAATTACTCAAGTCGAGTTATTAGAGAATGTTCTTTGTCCTACAGGTAAAAGGTGATGATGTCACGGCTAAATGGTAAACATGCTTGTAGCGGGGATATAAATATAAAAGTTATAGTACTATCACTCCACTGATTCCAGATGTTCTTATGATTATTTATTTAATTTTATATTATTGTGTATTCAACATAACATATTCTAGTCATACGTTTTTATATTAAAATTGAGTCCTAATTTGCTATTCTTTTTTATGTGTTTTTTTTAAATATTGACATATTTGGAAAGACAATTAGCAGTTTCTTGCAAAATATTTCTTACAAATGTTAATTTAACACACTTTCAACAGTTTTTAAAACACTGTTGAACCAACCAAACTATCTCAAATAAACACACAATTTGACAAATGCCCAAGATATCTAGGTTTGCGACACTTTTGAACAGAAATGTTTATTTTGAGGCAGAAGAGTGAATATATGATAAAACTAGGTTAGAAGATGAATCGAATCGAAAAAATCGGTATCGGAGTGTCTGAAATCGAAATCGAATCGAATCGACTTGTTGGTGAATCGTTGCAGCTCTTTTTTATAATACTTACTATCACTTTGAGTATTAGACCGCTCGTATTCATTTCACCTTTGAGTGCTTGTTTTGTAGATGGTCTGGGGTTTTGAAATCGAAAATGGACACTTCTGGAATAAATGAGGCACATTGAATGTGTCTTGCAAGAAAGAAACTAAAATAAAATTCGTTTTAATGAACCTCTGCTTTAAATTTTAAGTACTCTTACTATTTATTTTGTTGATAATATTTACTTGAGATACATTACATGAACCCGTAACTGGAATTGAAACATTGTCAACAGTTGTGTGTGTACATAATTGGGTAACGATATTGAAATAGTTACTAATCGCAGCCGAAACGCTTTCCAAATATGGCGTTATCGCCAATCTCAATAGGTCCGTTCTGCCCTAATCGTTTATGCCCACAGTTTTTGGAATAAAGCAATTAGAATATTATATATATTTAATTGTATGCATTTCATTTCAGGTGGTAATAGACGGTCTGAAAGCACTTGGTCACAATGTCTCGGTGGTATCTAGCGCAAGTAGCACGTGCCAAGGTATCTTACGAAAGGAGAACTTTGTCATGGCTAATTCCGATTATAGGAAATACGGTGAACCCGATGGATATTAATCTGCTTTACAGCATTATCATCAGCATAGGCAAACTATCTTTGTGACATTCACCTTTATTAAAAAATCACGTTCCACACGAGTATTGTAGTAATTGTTAATTTTCGGAATGAATCCCAGCGAGCTTGGGGTGTTAAGCCACCAGCAATAACTTGATTGAACAAAGTTCATAAAGCGTTTTCATCAGTAAGTGCCAACAATAGGTGAATATTTAATGTCGGTTTATTCACAATAATGCAAGATTTGTTTTATTGCATACAATGGAACCTTGATATGTTTTCTTCTATCCCGAATCGAGTGCAACACGTAATATGAAACAAATCTAGACGCAGAATTTTTGCTCAAAGCATTCACATACCCTCTCTGCAATTACAAGAAACACATTTGTTCATTAATTGTTTAATGCATTAAGTGTTTACCTTTTAAAGATGTACCATTCCTTGATACTTGGAAATATGCTTTTGAAAGTTCATATAAGTAAATAGAAGACAAATAGCAGTTGGTGATAAAACTGTTTGTTTCAGTTTTTGTTTAATATTAATTGATTTCAAAAACTTCATAAAGAGATGTGGAAACAACACAGGGGCTGGAACGGTGTTAGGATAGTGTGAAAAGGTGTATTTTGACCGAAAATGCCAAAAACCAAATTTTAATATAATACTACTAACAAGGGTTTCAACTAAAAAACTTTTTTTTCTGACAGCCATCAAACAGAGTCAAGTTGCATTGTCATAAAATAATTCAGATTTACAACTTTGGCATGTAGACGAAGCTAGAACATTGCTCTATCAATAAACAATAACAACTTTTAGCACAAGGCATTGACAATCCCATTTTGAAGAACTTAAACACTAAAAAATTGTCATTCTTTTTTACTAGGTCGAGAAGGCGAAACACGGCGAACACCGACATTCACGAACTAAACACGTGTCTTGAACGCATGTGCACACACTGTTCCACCTTGCACAATGAGAAAAAACACATACCAATGAAAATAAGTTGATTCCTACCTGTCGAAAGTTTCAGATTAACGTATATCTTACATAAACAGTGATGACTTGAAATTGTGTTTATCAATTCAGCCATTAAGGTCACGTAAATCTGTTTGTAACACCTCGTTTCATTGGCTACTGTACTGGACATACTAAAAACAACGAAGTCACTCAAAGCTTTGCAAAGTATTGCCCACTGGTTCCCTCTCTGATAATTGTCATTACGAAGATTTCGGATAACATTAAACCAGAATGAGATGTAAACAATCTGTTGTAAATTTCATCTTCCGACTCGTTCATAATTTGTCAGAACATCTGTGCGTGTTGTTAAATGTATGTCAGTTGGAGTGCTGACACACACATTTGGTCTTTACATAATGCAGCCTTAGGAGTAACATGAACTCATGAACTTCCAAACATGCCACACACCCTTCTTAGCATGAAAACAATATTTACATACATATGATTAAATCTAATAAACAAATATTACCAATTGACACTCATGTTTATATAATAAGAATTCAATGTAATAAATATTGAAACTTAAATGCCAATTTAAACACCTTTAGATAATGCATGTGTGCCAAATGAACGGGTTTTGAAAAGGACATCTCAATGTTTACAAAATTAAACAGTATTTATCACCGGGCCCAGAAGCGTAAAATAATTATCTAATGGGGAGACTCGTATTAAAAGTTGCTTAGTCTTCCACTCCCAGACAAGTGATGGCCGTCAAATGTTGAAATGTAAATTCGTTATCGAAAAAAATCTTGATGTATCGATCGGTTGCTTGTTTCGCATATTAATAAATGGTAAAAAGGTAAAATTTCAGTTTATTTATCGATTTCATGTACATGCGTGGAAAGGCCCGCAGATTCGTTCTAGACACATGTTTACGGTGCGAATATATGTTCTCGCAGTGTTGCCAATTCTCGTCCGAGTAAACAAGAGACAATTTTTTAGCGTTAATGTCCTTCAAAATATGATTTTCAATAACGTGTGCTTAAAGTTATTATTGTTTTTGGTTAGCGCTATGTCTAAGCTACGTCTAAATGTCAAACTTGTTAATTTGTATTATTTTATGGCAATGCAAATGGACTTTGATTGATGGCTGTTTGAAAATAGTTGTTTTTATTTGAAGCCCTTGATATTATCATTTTATATATAAATTTGTTTTTGAATAAAAGGTGTAAACACACTTTATAATACAAGTATCCAAACATCGTTTTAGCTCCCTATGGTATCGAACAAATCGACTATATCAGTTGAGGTTGCATTATACTAAATACTCGGGTCATTAAAGGCTTTACTCGCTTAATTAATAAACATATTGTTATCAAATTAACGTTTCAAAGTCTAGATTGATCTGGTTTTATCCTTTGGAGAACTAATTATTCACCGGAATATAATAAAGTAAGATACCATAGTAGAACTTTGCACTGAGGATAATTGCATTCCACTAGAAAACGGACGGGAAAAGGTGCAAAAACAGTCGATTTTTATTTGTGTCAAATTATTGTTTAGGTTGTGCATGGTAGGTCTTTCGTATTGCTTAATGCAATTTTCACTTGCATGCCTTTTATTTATAAGTATGGTTATGTTATTGTATAAAGTTTACCATTGTTTCTTTTTATATTATATAAAACGATGTAATTGGTTTTACATTGAATATTGCGAATGTGTAATAATAAACAGTTTTACATAAACGTTAATGTCATAATGATATTATTTTCAAAGGGTCTGAATACCTTTGAAATATAGCCGGAATATACATGCGTACGCCTATAGATGATCATTCAATTTTAATAACAATCACGACAAAGACCCTGATAAAAGGTTGCAAGATACATACAAATTAAAATACCGATAATAAAACATAATGCTTTTCATCAAACGTGTGTCTTTTGAATGCCGATGACCATTTGTCATTCTTTACAATACAATAAAAGCACCAGTTTAAACGTGAAGAATTGGACAAGCGTGAATAAATATGTGTGGTCTCCGAGAGATAGAAGATCGTCTCCAAACAGAAGGTTTTTTTTCTTAACCTATGGGCGTGTCAGTTTTGAAGGGACAAATTTACCACTATTATTTTGTGTTTGTCAGTGCTAAAAGTAGTTGGATGTTGTTGTTTTTTCTTCATCGCAGTAGAAATAGGATTAAACGTTAATTTTTAACGTTTTATTCGCTATTCAATGTGCATCATTCTAGATTTGGGTTTAAGTGGTGGCTCTGTTTTTTTATTGTCAATATTATTATTTACAGGCGAGCTTGTGTTTTGATTGATTTGACGTTGACGTTTGAAGTAAAGCAACGTAGCTTCGTTACGATTTGGCGGTTTTGAGAATGTTTTAGCCTAAGATTGTTGAGTGCAGTAACGAGAAAATGTACACATGAGTTTTTTGTAGAATTTTGGCGTGTTTTTATTGTGACTAAAATAATACATTAGTTCAAGACACATTATCAGGAGGTAAATGTTTCTACTATCCGTGTTTGCGGTAATACGATAATAAAAAATATGCTATTTAACATAGATAGATAGCTTTAGATCAGCCTCAATTAAATTCATCAAACTAGTTTTCTTAACTAAGTTTCAGTCTTAAAAACTGTTTTAATAAATGTTTCTGTCTTCTATTCCAACCATCTTGTCATTAAACATTCATTTTGCCTTGGGAATGCAATGTTATAATCCTGCAACGACTCCGCATTTAAACTTCACCAATAGAGCACTGCAATCAGTCGAGTAGACGTTCAACAATAATGTGAACCATATTTACACAATCGTTATTTATGATTGATATTTATTAATTTTTTAAGACAATACATACATTCCGTTTTATTAACGAAATCGTAAAGGCAACACTTCATGAATATCACAATTTGTTATCGATAAGAGAAGTTAACAAGTCGTAATAAAATTTACGAGGTTTTCTCGCGCGATTTTTAAATGGGCCTTTTCATAGATTTTGGCATGTTTTGAAGTTTGTCATGAAATGCTTTATTTTGATAAATGTAAACATTGGATCTAAAAAGCTCCAGTAAAAAATCATTAATAAAATTAAAAAGAGGAGAAAAAAAGTAGCCCGCTGCAAGGCTCGAACCAGTGACCCCCAGAATCCTGGAGTAAAAACCAATTAGACCGCTCGGCCATCCTGCCAAGTATGAATACGAGACGTATTTCATACTTTATAGAAGCAATCTTCGTAGTTTCACAAAATTAAACGACAACAACAGAACTCTCCAAATTATTCAATCATTTCGCGTTGCAACGCTTTATAATTTTCAGGTTTTTAAATCATCAAAAGATGCATATAACGGCTGTATTAGACCATGGTAAATGTTCAGTATTACTGTTTCCTCACAAATATCATAACTAAAACGAAAATTTGCGAATCCGAAACAACTTTTTTCAATTTTGTCAATTTACCAAAACTTGAAAAGATCCCTTTAAATCGTAAAATAAAACAGGAATGTCCGTTTTAGCTGATCGGTGCTTCGACGGTCACGAAATGCTGACATTATCGTGCAACGCTCAATGGACAGAACAGGAACAAGAAGACTACTGCCTAAGCCTCGTTCTGGTAAAGCTTGGCTTCATGCTAAATAGGGACGACACTTTCTCCTTAAACGGGATTTTCTGTAAAAAGAGACTTCCTTTAAACTCCATAAAAGCGGAAAGTGTTTCTCTGATAAGCATGCATGGATCGTATAGGCTCATCGGGGAGGACCCTTTCAGCTTTTAAAATATTTTTCTTTTGAAGGAAGCTCCTATTAGCAAAAATCCTTTTTAGATGGAAAGTTTCGCCCCTGGTTAGCCTGTGCGGACTGCATAAGCTAATCAAGGACGATACTGTACACACATGCAATACGCACAGTTATCACAGGACGAAGCTCATAAGGAAAAAAACGAACTTACGGCGCAGAAACCGACAACAAGCCCGTGTCCTTAACCCGCTACAAAAAGACGCCGCTGCTCAACGCGAACCACTTAGCAAATACTAATAGTGTCACTCCGAAAAAAATCACTGCCATTTGTCTAATAATACTGTCGATGGTTCCGGGTTCTTGTGACATGTGACCCTTAATACTCATGGACGCTCTCCGTGTAAACTTTTAAATTCAATTATACATATCCGATATTTTAGCAGGTACGTATATTTTGATTATAACACAAATGAGTGTCAAAAAATGACGTGTATCGAAACAAATAAATATCAACATTTAGTTGCGAATGTCATTTTTCGACAGTGCGGGCCTTTATAGAAGAACAAATAAATATCAACATTTAGTTGCGAATGTCATTTTTTGACAGTGCAGCCTTTATAGACGAACGTCACATATGTGTAAGAGAGATAGATATATTTAAATCACTTAGCCAGTACGCAAGTGATGGGATTGCGGTTGTCTACTTGTGCAAATAAGCTTATTAGTGGTGTTATCAGCATAACCTTAATAGTGTGCGCCGCAATAACTTTATCAGTAACATGATAAACTTAATAAATGTGGTGTGCGAAATAAAGTTGTAGCCTAGTCACTGACCTGACACTAATAATATAGTCAGCGATACAAACTGCCAGTTAAGCTCGCAGCATTCCATGACAAAATGCGCACATAAAAATAATAAAACATACTTTATCATATTTTACGTGACTCATCAGTGATGAATGGAAATCGCTAAAAAAACAGCATACGCGAACATTAGGAAAGTGCTATTCGTGCGTTAGCAAAATGGTTACTTCTATAATATGTTTCAATAAGACCATCAATGTAATATACGATTTAAATGCACACATTATAGTTACAATTTATATTCAATCTCAAGATTTGTAAAATGATGTCATTTTTAGCTCCACTGGCCTAAAGGCCAGCGGGGCTTATGTCATGGTCCTGTGTCCGCCGTGTGTGCGTGCGTGCGTCCGTGCGTCCGTGCGTGCGTTAACTTTTTCTTAAAATATCTTCTTCTCCTAAACTACTAGTCCAATTCTGATGAAATTTCTCAGGAATGTTCCTGTGGTGAACCTCCTTCAAATTTGTTCAAATGATGCCCCTGGGGTCAAATTTGACTTTGCCCCTGGGGGTCAAATAATTGAAAATTTGCTTATATAAGGCCTATTTTGTGCAAACTTTATAAATATTCTTGTCAAGAACAATTGGGCCTAGGGCTACCAAACTTGGTATGTAGTGACATTTTATAGTCCTCTACCAAGTTTGTTCAAATTATGCCCCTGGGGTCAAATTTGACCCTGCCCCGGGGGGTCAAAAAAGTGAAAATTTGCTCATATAAGGCCTATTTTGTGCAAACTTTATAAATCTTCTTGTCCATAACCGTATGGCGTAGGGCTACCAAATTTGGTATGTAGTGACATCTTATAGTCCTCTACCAAGTTTGTTCAAATTATGCCCCTGGGGTCAAATTTGACCCTGCCCCGGGGGGTTAAAAAATTGAAAATTTGCTATATAAGGCCTATTTTGTGCAAACTTTAAAAATCTTCTTGTCCATAACCATTGGGCCTAGAGCTATCAAATTTGCTATGTAGTGACATCTTATAGTTTTCTACCAAGTTTGTTCAAACTATGCCCCTGGGGTCAAATTGAACCTGCCCCGGGGGGTTACAAATTGAAAATTTGCTTTTATAAGGCCTATTTTGTGCAAACTTTAAAAATCTTCTTGTCCATAACCATTGGGCCTAGGGCTACCAAATTTTCTATGTAGTGATATCTTATAGTCCTCTACCAAGTTTGTTCAAACTATGCCTCTGGGGTCAAATTTAACCCTGCCCAGGGGGGGTTAAAAAATAGAAAATTTGCTTATATAGGGCCTACTTGGTGCAAACTTTAAAAATCTTTTTAACCATAACCATTGGGCCTAGGGCTACCAAATTTGCTATGTAGTGACATCTTATAGTCTTCTACCAAGTTTGTTCAAATTATGCCCCTGGGGTCACATTTGACCCTGCCCCGGGCGTAAAAAAATTGAACATTTGCTTATATAAGGCCTATTTTGTGAAAACTTTAAAAATCTTCTTGTCCATAACCATTGGGCCAAGGACCTACCAAATTTGGTATGTAGTGACATCGTCATTGTCCTCTACCAAGTTTGTTCAAATTAAGCCCCTGGGATCAAATTTGACCATACCCCGGGGGGGGGTCAAAAAATTGAAAATTTGCTTATATAAGGCCTATTTTGTGAAAACTTTAAAAATCTTCTTGTCCATAACCATTGGGCCTAGGGCTACCAAATTTTGTATGTAGTGACATCTAATAGTCCTCTACCAAGTTTGTTCAAATTATGCCCCTGGGGTCAATTTTGACCCCGCCCTGGGGGGTCAAAAAATCGAAAATTTGCTTATATAAGTCCTATTTGTGCAAACTTTAAAAATCTTCTAGTCCATAACTGTATGGCATAGGGCTACCAAATTTGGTATGTAATGACATCTTATAGTCCTCACCAAGTTTGTTCAAATTAAGCCCCTAAGATCAAATTTGACCGTTCCCCAGGGGTCACAAAATTGAACATATGCTTATATTGGGCCCATTTTGTGCAAACTATAAAAATCTTCTTGTCCATAACCATTGGGCCTATTTCTATCAAATTTGGTAGCTAGTGACATCTAATAGTTCTCTACTTAGTTTCTTCAAATTATGCCCCTGGGAACAAATTTGACCTTGCCCCAGGGGTCACAAAAATGAACATATGCTTAAATAAGGCCTATTTTGTGCAAACTTCAAACATCTTCTTGTTCTTAATTATAGAGCCTAGGGCTAGTAAATTTGGTATGTTGTGATATCTAATAGTTCTCTACCAAATTTGTTCAAATTATTCCCCAGGGCTCAAATTTGACCCTGTCCCGGGAGGTCACAAAACTGAACATATGACGTTTACCAGGGGAGATTACTGCGGCCGTGTGGCTGTGACCAACAACAACAACAACATCTTGTAAACATGAGATAAAACCCTGTCATTTAGTGCCATTTTAGATCAGATGGTGACTGCTTACAAAGGAATTGAAGTAAGAACATGTGTTCTGAATGTTTTTCTTATAAACTGAAAAAAGTCGGGATTTATTTAAATATGTCGAAGGTGACCATATATCCGGATAAAAAAAATCGGATGACATGTTTATTTAATGTCTTTTTTGTAGTGTTTAAACCAGTTTAATAATATCTTATTGATTTTAAAACACAACTTCCATGAACATAATTATTTCCATAAAAGTCAATATATGATTCTGCATTGTTAACTCAAACTTTGTATCCAAGAGAAGGTGTTGGAATTAATGAAGTGCAATGTTCTTAACTGTCTATATGCTGCTTTTTAATAACTAATGATTCATTGTTCCATTTGTGAATTTTGACTCATGAATTGTGGAGATATGATTGTCAATTGCTCAACGATCTATATAAATTTCTGATCATTTTATAATTTTCTTAATATAAGTTATGAATTGATCTTAGAAGTCATATGTATTACTTAATTAAATACATTTATAAATATAAGAAATAATCTTTAGATTATCATAATATTCTCAGGCCTGTTGGTCTAAGGGATGTGTGGGTTGTTAATTATATGTATGCCCCTCTTCGAAGAAGAGGGTGTTTATTGTTTTGCACATGTCGGTCCGTCCGTCATCCGTATGTCCGTCCACCAGATGGTTTCTGGATGATAACTCAAGAACGCTTAGGCCTAGGATCATGACACTTCAAAGGTACATTGATCATGACTCGCAGAAGACCCCTGCTGATTTTAAAGTCACTAGGTCAAAGGTCAAGGTCACGGTGACCCGAAATAGTAAAATGTTTTCCAGATGATAACTCAAGAACGCTTATGCCTATGATCATGAAACTTGATAGGTACATTGATCATGACTAACAGATGAACCCTATTGATTTTCAGGTCACTAGGTCGAAGGTCAAGGTCACGGTGACCGGAAATAGTAAAATGGTTTCCGTATGATAACTCAAGAACGTTTTATGCCTAGGATCATGAAACTTCATAGTTGCATTGATCATGATTCGCAGATGACCCCTATTGATTCTCAGGTGAAAGGTCAAGGTCACTGTGACCCGAAATAGTAAAATGTTTTCTGGATGATAACTCAAGAACGCTTATTCCTAGGATCATGAAACTTCATAGGTACATGGATCATGACTCGCAGATTACCCCTATTGATTTTCAGGTCACTAGGTCAAAGGTCACGGTGACTCAACTTAGAAAATGGTTTCCGGATTATAAATCAAGAACACTTACGCCTAGGATCATGAAACTTCATAGGTACATTTATCATGACTCGCAGATGACCCCTATTGACTTTCAGGTCACTAGGTCAAAGGTCAAGGTCAAGGTAACGGTGACTTCACACACAAAAATGGTTTCCGGATGATAACTAAAGAAAGCTTACGCCTAGGATCATGAAACTTCATAGGTACATTAATCATGACTCACAGATGGACCCCTATTGATTTTCAGGTCACTAGGTCAAAGGTCAAGGTCACAGTGCCAAAATATGTATACACTCAATGGCTGCCACTACAACTGACAGCCCATATGGGGGGGCATGCATGTTTTACAAACAGCCCTTGTTTGAGATGATTCTTTACAAAGAAAGATGCTTCTATTGTATTTGTTATAAATGTGTGAAAGGCTCTAAGAAGGAACCAGAGATTATTAACCCTTTACCAAACACCAACGGATTTTACGGGTTTATAGCTGACGACTTTATAAAAAATTATGATAAAATGAGAAATTGCTCAAGATGAGCAATTTCTCCTTTTATCACAATTATTTCTACCCTACCTGATTATTTCCTTAATATTCCATTACAATTTAATTGTCGTCTGCAACCTTTTTCAAATTTGGAAAGTCCAAAATGTGTCGTTTGGTAAAGGGTTAAGGACATTTTGATTCCTCCGGGTCTTTGTGAATCTGTTTCAAATCAAATGCGTATATTTACAGCATCTAAAATATGTGAAATAGAAAGAACGACAATATCTTTTGGAGAGATAAATGAACTTACGTTATAAGCAATGGGACTGTGCTTCAAAGGAACAATTCCCGGGCTTTTTAGTCTGTTTAGTTAACACGGTAGTAACTTGTTCCATATATATAAATGCTCACCCTTCCAACTTTAAGCGCCCAATGGGACGAGGGATAGACAGAGAAAGTCACATGCTTGAGTACATTTCAACCCATGCGCATTGCGCGTTTTTTCGCATAAAAAAAAGGAGCGATACAGGGCCATCATGGCCCTCTTGTTTAACAATTGCAGCAAATATAAGTCACCCAATCCATGGCCTTGTGAAAATACACGTGTTTATATTTCAGAACACCAGTAAGGAAGTCATTTTTCCCAAGTCAGATGATTAAATATATAAAACCTAAAAAAGTACAAACAAATCAATGTATTATATAAAGAATAAACAAAATAATGTAACGTAATATTGTTAATAATCTTGTCAGATCAGCGAAAAAAGCTCACTTTGATAATCTCGCTAAACTGTTACGTGAAAATCAACACTCATCATTCGACTTCTTAATAAAAATAAAAATCACAAATAAAACACCTTACATAACGAAATACCTCCCTTAATTCATAATGGTACCATATATGAGTCGCCCCTTGATAAAGCGAATATTCTTAATTCCTTCTTCCAATCTCAATCTACTTTAACTGCACCCACTACTCATATGCACAACCTACATTCCCAAGAGCCAGATTTCCCCGTCTTTAAGATATCATTATTTCCCGTCAAGATGTCTTAGATTCCATAAAGTTATGAAAATGGGAAAGGCATCAGGTCCAGACCAAATAAATAGTCAAGTCTTTAAGCAAATTGCATCTGAGATTGCAGGTCAACTACAAAACCTTTTCAATTTTCCATCAGTTATGGTTGGTTCCCACGGAGCTGGAAAGAAGCAATTGTTTGTGCACTTCACAAAAAGCCCTCTGGATGTTGGAAATTATATACCGATCTCCCTGTTTTAAGTAAATGTCTCGAGATACGTTACCACAAATATATGTTGAACCATTTAAGGGCTACTGACTTAATAACCCTATTTCAATCAGGCTTCATTCCAAAAGATTCCACTGTCAACCAATTAGTCTCGGTATATCACTCCTTTTGAAAATCCCTTGACGAAGGTCAAGAGATTAGAGCCGTCTTTTGCGACATTTCTAAGGCCTTTGATAGAATATGACATGAAAGCTTTATTCACAAGATCCGACGAAGTGGTACCTTGGACAATCTTCTATCTTGGTTAAAAGACTACCTACATGAGAGGAGCCAGTGTGTTGTAATCTCCGGCTGCCAATCTGACCAATCACCCATAAATGCCAGTGTTCATCAAGGGTCTATATTAGGGGCCCTATTCTTTCTTATATATATATAAATGACATTGTACGAGGTATTCACTGTCCAATTCGCCTGTTTGTAGACGATACCCCGCTATATATTATCGTCGACAACCCTGTTGATGCGGCTAATCATCTAAACTCTGATCTTCCAAAAGTTCATTCCTTGGCTGATTAGTGGTTGGTCACTTTCAATCCATCCAAAACTGAATCCTTAGTTATATCTAGAAAAATCAACCGCCCAATCCATCCCACTTTTTTTCTCACCGACTGCCAAATCACTGAGGTTTCGCCTTATAAACATATAGGCTGAACTTTTTCTGATACATGCTCCTGGCGTGACAACATCGAATAAATCAAGAATAAGCATGGCACAGAATCAATCTAATGCGAACGTTTAAGTTAACGCTAGATAGAAAGTCCATTCTATCGATATACACAACATTTATTTGACCATTTATTGAATACGCGGATATAGTCTGGGACAACATAAATACATAAGATGAAATAGAACTTAAAAAGATTTAACAGGACGCAGCAAGGGTAATCAGCGGGGGAACATGTTTGGCATCTTTGCAACACCTATATAATGAAACTGCTCTCGAACCATCAAACAATAGGAGAACAAACCATAAACTTACCCACTTCTATAAAATGTTTAATTCACTATCATCACCATAGTTGTGCACACTGATCCCCTCTAGCGTGGGTGAAAGATCGGCGTATCCATTTCGTAATTCAAAGAGTAAGAGGTTCATTGAAGCATGAAGATACTTAAAGTAGAAGTTGCGTTCAAGGCAACGGTCTGCTTTTTGCGCATTGTATATGTTAGTGGCTAAACGATTATTTTAAAGGGACCTTTTCACGTTTTGGTTGACAAAATTTAAAAAAAAATTTTAGATTCGCAAATTTTCGTTTTAGTTATGTTATTTGTGAGGAAACAGTACTACTGGACATTTACCATGCTCTAAAATATCCATTATATGTATCTTTTGACGATTTAAAAACCTGAAAATTATAAATAAAGCGTTACAACGCGAAACGATTGAATGGTTGATGTCGTTATATTTTGTGAAAAAATTACATTACTCATGGTATAAGCACGGATGGCCGAGTGGTCTCAGTGGTAGACTTTTACTCCAAGACTCCAGGGTTCAGTGGTTCGAGTCCTGTTGAGGGTTACTTTTTTTCTTTCTTTTTTTAAATTTTACTCTTTCTTTTAGTTTTTTTTTAGATCCAATGTTTACATTTATCAATATAAAGCTTTAACTGACAAACTTAAATACATACAAAAATCTGTAAAAAGGCACCTTTAAGTTTCAAATAATAAGGCTTGAGTAAAATTAATTATTTCAATTGCGCTTTGTATTTGCCTATCAGATGGCTTCGAAACGCAGATTGCGATTGAAAGGCCACGCAAAAAGCCCTCGATGGCAGCCTCAGGAAGTCGGCCTCGCGCTACAGCTGAAAATGACATCATTCGAACATCATATTGATTGCTGCATACGGTACGCTTTGAATTTAAGCAGTCTCTTTTTTGCGCTCAATTGTCATAATGCATTTCTTCTTAATTACACAACACTTATGTTGTTTGAAAGGAAATTGTTCGCGATTCGACTGCTTAATGTCTTCTATATTTGAGATCCAGTATGACTGAAAGCTACATGCTTATATGACGTCATTTTAGGAAGCATAATTATCGGCGTATTTTCCCAATAAAAGATATGTTATGATGTTACAACACCACTATGGTGGTCCATGGATCCGGATAGGCACAACTTTAGTCAGATTGGTTATCATGCTGAAGCCATCGTCAAAGCCATGTATTAACAGAGTTCAAGAAACACAAATTGGCGAAGACTTGACCTGGTGACATAACTTTGGATCAGAACCTAGACTAGAACCTACATTTAAACACGAGAAATAATTCAAAATCGGTATAAATTAAATTTATTTTGATACTTGTTCACTGATTATATCAGCAGCAAATACATTCACAATCTGTTGATGCTACATATAATTAGACCCGCAGAATACTTCATCGACACATGCATTTACATTTTGTACATTCGATGTACAAAACATGTTAGCAATATTCAAATCAGCAATTTTGTTATATAATTTGCTACAGAGAACAAACAAATCCCACACAATCGGCAAGCGTTACATATTCTTTTATACACGGAGTATTAGTCAATGTGTCAGAAACATACGCATGCGTATGCTATCTATTCAAATAATAGCATATTTCAGAGGTGTAACTAACGCCTTTACCTTATATTTACAAATATAATTCAAATAAACATGGTTTATTCAAGATACATTGAACATTACAGTCAATGAGTGCACATGTATGTTGAATGTATTTATACAAACAAAATGCATGCAAGTGGTCATCAATAAATACAAGTATATGACATGATTGATCATATTCAAACTATATTATGTTCTATACATACATTGTTAAAAAGATACATGTATTTCAACATGATGTTAACATAAATAGCGCTATTTACAGCGAGAAGTCAACTTGTCTGACATGTAAATTACTCAAAATAATATTTATAGACATTTCTTTGAATAAATGCTTTATGAACATAATTTGCTAAATTTATGTGTATTGTTTGGTTATCAGATTGCATAAACTCTATAAATTTTGGAATATTTGGTCTTTTCCAGTTATATTGCTTTATGTATTTTTTTCTAATATCATTGTGTAAGGAACATTCAAACACAAAATGAAATTTATCCTCCAAGACATTGCAATGTTGACATTTTCTTTCCTGGACTGGTATAGATTCTGGTTTATGCCATCTGCCTGACTCTATTTCTAATCTATGAGAGGATACTCTATCAATAGTAACATCATTTAAATAAGGCTGGAATTCAAATTTACAAAAAAAGATTATAACTTACTGCCTTTGATGAATTACTCAGTTCAGACATCCAATTGTGTATAAAAGCATCATTTAATCTGGATTTAACAAGAGATAAAAAGCACTTATCATCACCTACTCCTTGGTTTATCCATACATAATGTAATCCCAAGGATTGCAACAAGTTACAAACAGCTTTTGCCCATGTGTGCGTATTTGGTTTACTTATCAAAATGTAACACATATGTAAATATATACACTTAACATATTTATGGTTTTCTAACTGGGTAACTTTAAGCCAATACCTTATTACATTAACTGCACGTCTCACGATTAAGGATGTTCTACCAAGTTCTCCATACACAAAATTATTTTGAGTTTGAATTTTCACACCTAATAATTGTTTACAGAAACTTAAATGTACTCTCTCAAGTGTCATGGATTCATTTAATCCCCATATTTCTGAGCCATAATTTAAAATGGGTAAAACAAGTTGATCCAACAGCGGTAATTTGGTCTGAATATTGACTGAAGGAAACTTAAGTAAATATGAATTTAATTTAAAAACCGCTTTTGAAGCTTGTCCAGCAAGAGTTTCAAAAGTATGGTTAAATGATCCTCCGGTGGTAAATACAATTCCTAAATATGTAAAGGATTTTACAATTTCTATAACCTCGCCTTTATATGCAAAATTCATATTTCTCCTTAATTGTCCTTCTTTAAAAAAAATCATTACTTTAGTTTTATTTGAATTTACACAAAGTGTCCACCTATCACAGTATTCTTCCAACAAGCACAAACCTTTATTAAGTTCTTCCTCCGATTCAGCCATAATAACAATATCATCTGCATATAGAAACAGAAATAATTTCAACATTCCAATATCAATCCCATTAAAACCATTTAACATAAAATGTTCCTCAATATCATTCAAATAAATAGAAAAATGGAATGGTGATACAGATTCACCCTGTCTCACTCCTAATAAACAAGAGAAGTCTTAATTACTTATTCTATTACCTAATTTGATTCTTGATTTCACATTTACATACATAGATTTAATAATATTTATCATTTTTCCTCGAACTCCTAGTTTCAAAAGTTTATACCAGATAATTTCTCGAACCAAATAATCGAGCGCTTACGTAAAATCCACAAATACAGCATACAATCTCTTTTTTTCATTAAGTAAATAATTAAAAACAACATGTAATACAAAAATATTATCGATAGTACCCATGTTTTGTCTAAAACCTGCCTGTGATTCTATATATACATGATAATTTTCTGCCCAATTATTCAGTCTATTGTTAATGACTTTAGTAAATAATTTCCCAAATGTACTTAATAATGTAACCCCCCTGTAGTTGTTAACATCATTCTTACTTCCCTTTTATATAATGGTACAATAAAAACCTCACTCCACATTTCAGGGAAATGCCCATTTTCAAACAGCTTATTAAATAAAGTACATACAACTTTTAAAAAGCTACGACTATGAAGCCCAAATTAAAAAAAAAATCATTGATTAGATAATCAGGACCACTTGATTTTCCATTGTGTATTTGTTTACAGGCATTCATAAATTCCTGGTCAGAAAAAGGTACATTTAATTCATCAAACATTATATTAAGTTCACCATTCAAATATCTGTCTTCAAAAAATAAAATATTTTCATCGGGTTGGTAACATGAAGAACTAGGATCATTTATTGATTTAAAATACTTTAAAAAATCTTTACTTTTTATGTTGTGTTTATTTCACTCCAACACTAGTACTTCTTAACATTTTCCAATATAATTTTGCATTACTTAGTCTTGCATTTTCTAGTTTCAGTGCCAGATTTTTGTCATAAATACTTTTCTTTTTTCTAATTGTACTTTTATAAATACTTTCACCATATTTTTTCTATTTTCATTTGTATGAAAGTTTCTGTATGCATTCAGGGTTTTATAATAACTCTGTTTTTAAAATTTACATTCATCATCAATATATGATGCATCCTTATTGTTTCCAAAACATGTTTTGCCAGTACAATGCCTTTTAAATAATGGTGAGCTTATATTTTCAATAACTTCATTAACGAGCGTAAAAATATATCTCAATCACCATTATTTTGAGACTGTGCAATATTAAAACAAAGTGTATCAAATGTATCTCTTATACAGTCACTATTTAATGCATTAATATAATCATTTTTCTTTTCAAATAAACAGATAGTGACGATTGTAGACATCCTGCCCAACTCTGCGTTTCTTCGCCACTAGTAAGTACAAAAGAAGTTGTGCGTAATCACGATTTGCATTCAAATAAAAAACAACAACAACGCTTTGACTAATTCAAACATGTTCTTGATTGTATTTGTTGTATATTATTGGTAACTTGCATATGTAAAAAAAATAATTGTTCTGATTTCATTTAAAATGCTTCCATTAAAATGTTCTGTTTCATGTTGAATCATTCAGAAGAACCGAATAGATATACGGGACATTCATGAAATGTTTACTGGAGCATTCAGCATGTAAACATAGTACTTTTTAAGAATTCGTGTAGGGCAAATGTCCACTGCCTGATTGTTTATGAAAATAAAAAATGAAAATTACATAATAAACTATTTTTGGTATATCAATCTCATGGACAATAGATGCCTCTATGCTACGCATTAAGAGCGTCCTCTTACTTTGCAAATAAGTAAAAACAAATGAGCCTAAACTTGACATGTGGGCTCAGGACACGTGCTTTTCATACAGCATGTAATTTGAAGAGGATTAACACATTTAACTTATTATTATACCATTGCCGTTGGTATTATCAAGTTAAGTCTGCAACAACATATCATTCCCATGTTTGAACCAGTAGATGTGATTTTAAATTTTAAAGTAGGGACTTTCATTTAGCACACAACATGCAGTTCCTTCAAGGTGACCGTTTTGGGAATGTTTAATTATTTATATTATATAAAATATGAAGTTAAACATCAGGTAAACCTTTTAATTGAAATAAATGACCTTTAAATATAACATTGACGATATAGTAATATACGCTGGTTTTAAAAGCGACACTTCGTCTTTAAAAACATGTTAATCATATCATTGATTTACAAATTACATTATGGATGATAGAGTTACAGTCTAGATAACGCTCGAACGCAGGCATATACACTCAACATTTGCATTAATTTAATTGTGCGTTTTCTTGGCAATGGAGTTTGCTATATTAATTTCAAACATATGACAATCATGTGTCTACCTTGTTCAAATGGATATATTAACAATCATGTATTTCAAATAATTACAGACTGGAGGGACGTAACGATGACAACGTTAGCGATTATATTTGCCAAGAAAAAATACGCCAACAGTGAATCAATTAAATTTTAATACAAAATAAAATTGTAAAACCGCACAAACATGAAGGATTCTGGTCTAAATTGTATTTTTGGTGTAATGAAATTAAGAGACTCTGATTTACCACCGTTGTGATATTATTAACGAAACCAGAGTTGTATCCTTTTAAAAGAATCAACGAACACAGAGTCTAGAAATTTTTGTGTTATATTATTAAATACTGCATTGTTTTAAAAGCGTCGTTTTATTGTTAACGATCACGTAGTGTTACGTTTAAACATCTGTTCATACAGAGACAGTTATTTCAAGCATATTGTGGTGTATTTAAGGATCGTTAATCAATACATCATTATGAATCTAGCTAACGTGCGTCCCGTAGTTCAGAAACACTTACTTGCATATATAATTGTTCACTATCTTCGTATAATACAAGTATTCCCTGTTAATTTAAGCTCCACACTTTGCGAATCACGTAGTATCTTCTGCGTTGTTGACTTCGATTGAATGTTTCAGGATCAACAGGATTTTTGAACATGGAGAAAGCTGGGTAAATACTAGAATATATATTTGTGCAGTTATATCTTATTAAAACATAATTCTGCTTTGTGTCCAAGCAAATGTTATTTTCCTATTTGCTAAAGGAATTTTTTTAAACATCTTTTGAAGCAGTAGATATAAATAATGTGCATAATATTTTTCCAATTAATTAATTTTTCCCAGTAATTAATATTAATTTATAAACCTGTGCACAGACAAAAAAAAAGTAAACGTCATATTATTACTTAAACCACAAAAACATTTTACATTTTGATCTTTAAGCATTAGGTTTTTGTTATAAATTACTTTTTTAAAATCCACTATTAATCTTTTGTTTAATCGACATTTACTATCAGCAAAGCTTGAACGAGACATGTAAATAATATTCATGCCAGAAAGGATTGAACAAGTTATAATAAATAATGATTTGAATTCTTTTCCATAGATGTTTATTGTGCCAGATTTTCGCAAGTGTCATCAGTTAAAGTGATATTATGGGCATCTAACAGTATATGCCATGTTGATAAGTCTCTATCGCAACCGTTGTTTATTTTTGGTGTTTTCACTTCATATACAGTTATATGTGTTAATGCAGCATCAACATACTCAAACAATAACCCGGAAAGAGAAAAATAATGCATTTGAATATCAAGCTTACTTTCGTTTTGACAACTGATGACAGAAATGATTTGATGTACGATGTGAATCTAAATTTAGTTTTAGTGCAGATTCGTTCATACGACACAAAGACACAAATTTGTTTTACGGATCATTTTGGCCTAGAGGACTGGGTGAGTCATGTAAAATATCGAACCAGTAAACCGGACGGTCTCGGGACCGGCCTGATCGTCCGGTTTTCAGAGAGTTCCGGTTTACCAAGAGTTTTCATATTGCCAAAATATACATTGTATGCATTGTGTACAGAATCACATAAAAATAAAACAAACCATATACATTTACATGTACCATGTGATAACTGTACGCAGGTACTGATGATGTTAATTGCATTCTTAAAAAATGTGTTTTTAATCGATTAAAAGCAAAACAAAATCCATACCGACTAGTTTTGATAATCCCAAAGTGAGCGTGGTGCTTTATACATATTCGTACGTGGCATTTGTCATATAGGCGAGTGACGACACAAATAAGATTGTTGTAGATACACGATTTATTATTCAATACATACTTGTACCACATTTCATAAAACATACACACAAGCAAAACACAGCGTCATAATTATTTTTTAAGATATTCATAATCTCAAAACCTACTCATTCTTGAAGTTAACGATTTCACGAAAAAGTCCAAGATCACTCTCTGCTTGAAAGCACATTTCTCCTTTACGATCTTATTTTCTGCTATGTTAAGGAGGGTGTCTACCGTTGCATCCTTTTCATGTCCATACCGCTGCATACGGAGGGCAAAGTCTCGGATCTCTTTGATAATGAATTTGCATACAGATGGATGGATATTTAACAGTCATATTGCTAACAGTTTATCTGACAAACAAACAAACAAACAACCATTTCAGCGTTAAAAACATGGCTATGAGATCTTTTAAAATACCCAAGAAAATCACAAGAAAGTGATCGTCGCAACGGCATGCATTAATTTTTTTATTACATTGTTTATCATAGGCGATAATAAATAATTAATAAAACGATCGAGTCAATCACTTTTTGGTGTTACAGAACGTCTATTGTAGACATTCACATTTTGTTTTACATTACTTTATCGGACTCCCATAGCGCGGTAACGACTTGACACCTTTATGGTATGTTTAATCCGATTATCGATAATTGCGCGAGCAAAATGTGTGACACCGCACTCGCTGTGCTGACTAGGTATTGTTATTTTCACGCCTCGGGCATCTTGAGAATTTAGACCGTCCGGTATACTCAATGTATTTTACGTTGAAAATGACCAAATTTACGGAGATACCCGTCCGGTTTCCGGTTTTCAGAGAGTTCGGTTTATTCAACATTTTTTAACAAAGAAATAGAAGGAGAAAATACGGGACTGGCCCGACCGTCCGGAATCGGGAGAGTTCCGGTATTCAGAGAGTCCGGTATTGGCAGAGTCTACTATATATATATATATATATATTTATATATATGGTTGAGAAAAAATATTAAACACCAACGAATGAATCTTTCTAAAACACTGGATCCAAAACGGATGCAAGAACAGAAAGCAGTAATAATAGATTGGAGAAATATGCTGTTCAAACAGTGCTAATTACATATTGTCAACACAAGCCCCTGATGAAGACGAAAAGTCGAAAGCGCTAGGGCATATGTATAAAATATGTAATTAGCACTGTTTGAACAGCATATTTCTCCAATCTCTCTCTCTCTCTCTCTCTCTCTCTCTCTCTATATATATATATATATATATATATATATATATATATATATATATATATATATAAACAGCTGGAGGCAAGATGAGTTGCAGTTAATTGGTCGGTTACCACATTTTAACTAACTCTTTTGACCTGTTAATTCTTTTCAGCTCAATTCAACAGTCCATTCAAATGCCCATAATATCACTAAAGAAATAACCAAGTGGTGGAGAAAAATACACGTTGGTACATTTAAGTGTTCATAAAGCGATAAAGGGAAATCAATGAATACATAAATAATATAATCGGGTAGAGCAAACCACCGGGTGGAGAACAAGGGCTTTAGTACAAGTATGGGTAGAGCAAAAGACCGGGTGGAGTACAAGATGTATTGTACATGCAGATGTAGAGCAGAAGACTGGTTGGAGTACAAGAGGTATAGTACACATATATGTAGAGCAGAAGACTGGTTGGAGTATAAGTTGAATAGTACAAATAAAGGTAGAGCAAATGACCGGCTGGAGTACAAGAGGTATATTACAAGTAGAGGTAGAGCAGAAGGCTGGTTGAAATACAAAAGGTATAGTACAAGTAGGGGTAGAGCAAATGACCGGCTTTAGTACAAGAGGTATATTACAAGTAGAGGTAGAGCAGAAGATTGGTTGAAATACAAAAAGTATAGTACACGTAGGGGTAAAGCAAATGACATATAAAAGTACAAGTAGATGTAGAGCAGAAGACTGGTTTGAGTACAAAATGTATAATACAAGTAAAGCTAGAGCAGAAAACTTGCTGGCGCACAAGAAGTAAACTACAAGTAAAGGTTAAACAGATGACCGGATGGAGTACAAGAGGTATAGTACAAATAAAGGTAGAGCAGAAAAATGGGTGGCACGCAAGAGGTATAATGAACGTAGAGGTAGAGCAAATGACTGGGTGGTGAACAAGAGGTTTAGTACAAGTAGAGGTAGAGCAAATGACCGGATGGAGTACAAGAGGTATAGTACAAGTAAAGGTAGAGCAGAAATCTTGGTGGCGCACAAGAGGTATAGAACAAGTAGAGGTACAGCAAATGACCGGATGGAGTACAAGAGGTATAGTACAAGTAAATGTAGAGCAGAAAACTGGATGGCGCACAAGATGAATAGAACACGTAGAGGTAGAGAAAATTACCAGGTGGAGTACAGGAGGCATAGTACAAGTAAAGGCAGAGCATAAGACTGGTTTGAGTACAAGAGGATTAGTACAAGTAGAGGTAGTGCAAAAGACTGGTTAGAGTACTAGGGATTTAGTACAAGTAAAGGTAGAGCAGAATACTAGGTGAAAAGACGAGAGCACTAACGTGACATCAACACTCGACAGAATCAATAATTGTTGGCTGGTGCCAGGTAATATGCGAAACGTTTCGAAATAACAATATATCGTTGAAAATTCAAAATAAGTTCTGTGTTTTGCTTAGGTGTAAGGTATTCACATCGAAATAGAAAGTTGTTTGTTGGAAAAAGGACACGGTATATCTTCAAACAGACTATTCCAAAGAAGTTCGTAGTATTGAACGCGTAGAAAAAATGGTTTACAGTTTCAACTTCTCTACAGGATCAAAGAAGATAAGTAAATTTCGGAATAGGTAATTATTAACAAAACTGCATACAAGGCGCAATTTTTGCAGGAAGGATTTTACAAGTTTTTGAACCAGCCTAGAATGATGCACACAATTTTGTGAGATTTGTTTTTTCTCAAAAATATGCTTTAAAATTTGGCAAAGTGGGAAACAATGCACTGAAAAAATCTGCGCATAAAAGAGTGGCGGCTGATACTAATTTTTCCGACAAGTTGAAAGCTGTGCAAAAATCACATATTGAACTATTTGTTTTTGTAGTTTTACCTTACTCTAGCAGATATAGTAGCACTCAAAAAAAGTCTAAACGTGATTTTACAATAGATGAAAGATCCTTGTTTGCAACATATTTTTTTTTGCAACACATTTTGTGTACATGAAAAACACACACTATAAATGTAGCTGAACAATGAAAACTTAATGTCCCCGCTTTCGTTTAAGCAGTAGTACAATGTACTATTTAATATTCATAGTCATGGACATATCTGCATAATTGTTTTTACTTATAAACTATCTAGAGTCATTGTTATCAATCTCGAAATGTGATAGTAATTATTGCTGAATTTAGTATAAAATAAGTGTTTCGATTGTGAATATTTGGTGGTAAGAATTTAAGATTTGCTCAGATAAAACTAACTTACTGTACGATTGGTTTTATGATACTTTTTATATGCATAAAAATGGTGGCATAAAACAAATTCCGACTACCACGAAAGGATTGTGGGAAATCGTGTTACCATTTTATTATCGAGTTGTTTAACTGTTGTCTTGGATGAGTACGCATTTTTACTTGTAAGATATTGCTCGACTTCATAATAAAGTATGTATCGATTTAAGATGACACCATGTTTTTCATAAGCAATATGAACGTGTAAGGATGTGTTTTAAGCCTCCATAACAAATGTATAAGGCATCCCTTTATCGCACGAGACCCGAGTACATATAGTGTCAGACATTAAAGTCAATACAGCGGATCATGAGATGAACAAAAAATAAGTAAACACAAGACCTGTTTGCACTCAGCCACTGCTTCGTAGTTTTAATTATGTTTAAAATTGTGTTAAATCCAGGACTATATCTACATCGCGAGCATGGGCAATTGTGACAATCCTCTTCTGTGCTGCCATTGTTGCTTTCGGACTCGGTTTTGGCATCGGACTACAGAAATCTTATCACACAGGGTTAACATCAGCACCGTTGATATCACCGCTATTTTCTCCCAAATCTCCGTCACCAGAGGGAAAATATCGCTTTGCTGCGGTCGCTGCTGACAACGCAGAATGTTCCAAAATAGGAAAGTATGTAACAATGTGTTTAAGCAGTTCGTCTACAGTTTTAGTTGGTAAATATCGACGGCGTCGTGTATGAAGTACATACATACATTAAAGGTTCGGATGATATATATAATGTACACGTATATTCCAGTCACGTGATGGCGGTACAAGGGGGGAGTGCTGTCGATGCGGCAATAGCGGCCATCTTGTGTGTGGGGATTCACAACATGCAAAGTTGTGGTATAGGCGGTGGTCATTTTCTCATGTACTATAACAGGCATGTGGTTTGGTTTTTTTGGAATCGTAACGGTGAACCGGATTGGGACACTAGGTTTATACCCGGTGCGTCGTCTGTCCTTTTTCCAGTCCGAATCTAACCCTGCGTTAATAACAAATTATTTAAACTAGGTTAAGACCGCATCATTAGCTTAGGCTCTATAATTAATTAAAATCTTAAAATTGGACATTATGACAAGTTTAAAAGTACTGAAGAGTTACTCTGGAAAGTGACTGCTGTTTTGTTTATGTCAAAGTTATTGTAATTTATATACGGTCATGGGTAAAATTGACAACGATAAACATAAATATTCGATTATACCACTTTAAGCAAATGTTCAGGTAACTTAACAACCTGGGTCCGCAAATAAATATATGTTTGTGTTGCTATGTATTTTACCAGTCGTAAAGCAGTATGGCAGTCGGAAATGCAACTTATGTAGAACAACCGCTGCAATATTAGGCATTTTAATTTACAGGCCCAATTAATTTAAGGAACGAAAGAAATTCAATTCTTATCATTTTGGATATTGCTATCATATTGCTGCAACTATGTCACTGTTCCATTGATATTCAAATGTACTTTGGTCATTAGACAGTTGGACAAGATGCACTCTGTGGTATCTCGGGAGCAGGCGCCCTCCATGGCAACTGAGGACATGTTTACTTCCGAAAAGAATTCCTCCTCCACTGCAGGCAAGAAAAAAACTTTATGTTTTAGCCTTACAAACAAGTAAAGGAGTTATCAAAACCACAGCAAAAACATAGTATTTCTAGTTCTTTTATTTAGGTGGAAAAGCTATTGCAATTCCGGGGGAGATTCGCGGTTTATATGAAGCTTGGAAACTGGGCGGTCGTTTACCATGGAAACAGCTAATTCAGCCAACAATAAAGCTTTGTAGAGATGGTTTCCGTGTAAGCAAAGCATTGAGGGAAGCCATGGTTTTCGAAAAAGATTTTGCGGATGAATTCCCTGGATTTAAGTAAGAACATATATTAACAATCTGATAAAGCAAATTGCTTCTATGTTTTTTTACAACGAGTATTGAATAAATCAAGAGTGCGGCGAAAAATAATATTATTATTTGTTTCACTCGAAAGTCACAATATATTGTTTATATCGTTTATGAAGTGAGTTATACCTGTGCGATATAAATTTTGTATTTTAATTGTATCTGCATACTTCTATAGATATTGTACTTAAGCAATGAGCATTGTGTATAAGTTGATGGGAATGATTTCGCCAATAAAACACTTTATTACGCAATATATATATTATCAACATGCGATATAACCGTATTCATACGTGTTCATATTTCAAATTGTTAAGCGAATTATATTTTTGTTTAGACAACTGATCACGAATCCATCCACGGGTGCATTGTATATAGAAGGCGAAATTATGAAACTTCCAAAATTGGCTCGAACATTCGAGCTTATCGCAGACAAAGGACCACACGCGTTTTATAATGGAACATTAGCAGACGACATAGTAGCAGACATACAGGAGGCGGGTAAGAAAATTACCGTACGTTTTATGCGTATCGCATTATTGAATATGGTTTGATATTTGAGTACATCGCAATACGTCAGGGTTTGTATCAACCAAATTAACAGTATTTCGATTGAGATTGGACCTATTCGCCAGTAAATAGTATACTTTTTATTTAAATTTGCAGGCGGTATAATCACGAAAGACGATTTGGCCAACTATACGTCACTGGTTGAAGACGCGTTACATTTTCATCTACATGACAACAATACCGTATACTCGCCACCTCTTCCATCAAGTGGAGCCGTGTACCTGTTCATATTGAACATCCTCAAAGGTACACGTAATTTCTACTGATTTATTTAACAATATATTTTTTATAAAAAGATAGATGCACACAAGTATATATTTTTTATGAAATGTTTAGTTTGTTAAAATCGTCCGATTTTAACATCTCATATGTTTTGCGACAGATTACAACTTTACTGCGGATAGCGTATCAAACGTTGCCAAGGCGACCACCACATGGCACCGTGTGACAGAAGCAATGAAGCATGCTTATTCATTGCGAACAAACCTTGGTGACAGCACCGTTGGCTCGGATGCATTCAGGACGTATGTTACAAAGGTCAGCGAACACCTTCATGGAAAAGATATATTTAATAATTGTTTTTGGAAGTATGAATGTTCAATCGATCGACATTTTTTTAGCCGCAAACAACAGTGCAATTAAACCTCTGTGAAGTCAGACGAATAAAGTAAAACTGAAAAATTGGTGGTCAGAACTAAACGGATTATGTCTTCATTTCGACTGGGGAGCTTTACTCCTGTGTCCATTTCATACAAGCTGCTATTTGAGGTCGCCGATGCGTTATGGATAAAGTGTCCGACCGGAAGGCCACGGGTTCGATACCAACTGTGGTAGCGTTCTTTAGATCTCCCTCATGGAAACCAATTACTGGTTCTTGTCCCAGGAAACGGTCTTTACAGCATTTCAAAAAATCATAAGGCTTTTCTTTTCAATCGATAAAAAAATAAATAGTTATAGACTTAACTAAACAGGCTGCTCTCGTGCAGATCCCCTTAAGCAGAATAGCTATAAAGATAAAATATATGTTTGAAACTTTTATGCAAAACAAAAATAGTTACATAAGGTGGCTCTCTTACAAAGACGGCCAAATGCTGCGAACGACGGCTGGAAGGAGTAATATTCCATGTATGCATTCTTTTTTATATTGCTTGACTAAGATACGAATATGATTACATGTCTAAAGCTTACTAGTATATACATATATATACAAAAATTTGTTTCATATTTCCAAATTTAACCAAACTGTAACTCGTTTTAGCATAAAACCAAACGAAGTTTAATGGTAATTGGATTCAGATAATTTACGTTTTACTGACCCTGGGTCGGATATTTTGTTTTAAGTTTAATAAAATCGATACAATACCCAAATGATTTGTTTCGATCGTTTCAAGACGGCGGAAAAGTTGCTGTATTTTCATGGAGTGTGCTCTGTTTTTGGAACTGTTGTTGTTTGTGTAGCAATCATACGCAACTTGTTATTTGCTATCATAAAACTTTTCTCCGCCTGGTGCTGCTTTTTGCATGGTTATACACTTTTATTATAAAACCCAATTTCAGCTTTTGTCAGATCGCAGTGATTGGATTTTTAACAGGACTCTCAAATAGACAATCAAGTCCAACAGGTGAAGGGAAGTTGTTATAGCAATGCTTCAATGGTGTACAATGCATTTGCAGACTTTCAAACATATATCAAATTAAAACGTTTCTTTGGTCGTTCATTACTTAGATATAAATACAAGATGTTTGATCCACTAGATACCTTAGTCAATATGTATTATGTACCTTATAAGAGGGGTGTGTTTAAACGGTAATCATTTTCAAGTAATTGGAAATAAAATGTCAATAATGTTCACAGCTTGTTCAGAACATGACTCATCCTTCATTTGGCTTCACCCACAAGCAACAGATCGATGATTCGCGAACGTTCGGTTCGGACTACTACAAACCAATATTTCACAGCGCCTGGGAGGATCACGGCACCGCCCACCTGTCCGTCATTGGGCCAAACGGAGACGCAGTGTCTATAACAAGCACAACCAACCTGCGGCAAGTGGAACACACAATTTTATCGTTTAATGCCATCACTAGACAATACATTTTTGAACACACGTTGTACAATGTAGTATTGTGTTTTAAAAAGTTACATTTGCAAACATATTTTATAGTACCATATTTATATCTTACATGTATGCCATTTAACTACTTCTTACAATCTAAATACGTAACACTTTTTTCAAAAAAGCAAAAGTGCACGCAAATCAACGTGTACAAACTCAGTCGAAACAAGTTACTTTATGGTGTGGGCATATGGACCGTTTAATAAATTATGTATATATTGAAGAGTGTAATTTATTGTCTCAGCTTTGGTTCCAAAGTGATCGGCAGTCGAACGGGAATCATATTCAACAACGAAATGGACGATTTCTCTACTCCGGGGACAGTGAACTATTTCGGGGTACCGGCTTCTAAGGCGAATTTTATAGCTCCTTGGAAGCGTCCCATGTCGTCCATGTGTCCAAGCATTGTAGTTGATGGAGACGGTAATGTGAGACTGGTCATCGGAGCTGCAGGTGGTACAAGAATTACAACTACAACAGCTTTGGTAAGCGCGACATAAATGAATGCATTTTTACGCTTTGTAAAACATTCATGCGTCTTCCCAACCTAACATTCAAAATAAGCGAGTACATTTATAAGTATATAAACCGATAATGCGGCTCACCAAAATATATAAACCGATAATGCGGCTTACCATAGAGAGTTTGTAGAGGGCGTTTTAAGTAATAAAAGACGCAGAATTGTCCCGAGCACAACCACATCATCGTCCATCGATTGTTTATGTGTTGTTGTTTTTTTTAAATACAATATCGCAATATCGAAATATTTCTATTTCTCTATTATTTCGTCACGCACAGTACAACATTTTATTTGTTTTAACTCCACATCAAGAGGGGGGTGGCATGCAATACGGCGTGTATATGAGGTTAGTTGGAACTGATTTACAAAACGGCGTGGTTTTGATGCTTATCGTGAAGAAGTATCGTGCATTTTCTTTCGCTAAGCCACTTCATATGGTTCTTTGGTTAACATACATGCACTTTCGGAGCTACGATGTTTGTTCCTCCCTCGGTATTTTTCGTCAAGATTCTAGATTTTTGTATTTTGAAGTTATTGAAGGAAAACCTACAACAAATCTTTTGTGTGCGTTCGTGACCCTCCAGCAAATTAATGTACTAATGTCACTTTGTCTTATAATATACACTTTTTTGCCAATGTGTATAGTAAAATATAACTAACATCACGATAATTTCGTTTTCTCGATGCGGTTGTATTTCTAAAAAGTAATTTATAGCTGAAATATATTAATTAAACCCACCCTTCTGGAACTGACTTGAATTTAAGCATATTTTGGGGCCTTACTAACAGCTCAGTCCCATGTTAAAGGGTTTGACACGAAATACATATCCATCTTTAATAAAGTGTATGCGTGAACATCAATATTATAATTTTAAAGCACCTTTCATAATAACGTTACTTACTCTAGAATTTTAAAAATGCTGTACGAAAGAAATTCCTACCTACTGAATCAATTAACACATTTTCAGTGGAATGGCTTTGGCCTGTGAGGTTGCTGATATAGGAGATTATAGAATGTTATCAGCCCTTTTCAGTTATATTTTAATGAATTTAAGCTAGTTTATGACATGTGGAACTTTTTCTTATATGAACAGTTTTTTACCATTCTTTTTACTGTCTTTTCCGATGATGCTGGTGTCATAATAAATGCTTCATTACTTGCAGTTTATTTAGTAACGAATGAAAATATAGAGGAGGACAAATTTAGTAAATGGTAAATTTAATTTACCATTCCCCATTCATGGACCGCAAATGTAGAATATGCCGAAAAGAATTCATCAACAGAGACGGATTTGAACAGCACTTGTACCAAACGAAAATATCTGCAGCTGTTTGTATTGTTTTAATAAAGTCTTCATATATTAATCTGATCTATAATAGCTTCAAGTGCTATTTGATAACACTTTTCATTCCGTATATATCATGCTGCAAGTTTCTTACTCGTGTTTTCAATATTAAAATAAACCATTATCTGTGATACGCCATTTCTACCTACGATGCCACTGAATATACATGTATTTGCAATTGCACTCAGCTTAACATCTACTTAGATTAGCAGGTACTGTTAGAAACAAACTAAATAACATCTTGATGAACCAATACTTTATTTTCTTAATACAACAGTCTTTAATAATATTTATTCACAGTGTATACGAGAGACACAAAATAAATATATGTTTCTATCACTTCTACTTAATTCATATCGTGTATAACATGTGCATAAATCTCTCTATTCACTACAAGTTCACTTTTTAACTAGTATAATATGTTCACCATCTACAGAACTTGTTCAAAACAAGGTCGTCTAAAATATGCCGCATTAACGATACAAACGTGTATCAGTATCGTTGTGGCAAACGCAGTGAAATGTCATTATATTCAATAAACAGTTTAAAATGTAAGTTAGCAATGCAAACTATCAACCGATATGCATCTTCTTAGATATAAGCCTCTTTTAAGCGCGCGTCAGATTTTTCAGAATCGCTCCATGTATTTCTTGTCGACATAATGGTACTATTTTTGGTCTCAACAACCTTGCAAAAGTATCGAACCGCCTGTACCATTTTCTCTTTTTTCATTCCAGTTATTTTGCACGTATATGTCATTGTTTTGTGTTTTAAATGGCGTGGGACATAGACGTAAATTTTTCTATTTGTTTTCCGGTTTGATTTCATAAATTTGTCGCTTTCTATTTTAATTTTGGCATCCTCAACATCTATAATTGGCGTCTTTTTACCTGCAAATAGTGTCATAGTTTTCAGTTTTAGGCATATTCGATATATAAGAAAGTTCATATCTTTTTTAATAAACATAGAAATATAACACTGAGTTAATTATACCGTCAAATGCCTTAAATTACGCGCACGAGATATGAGGTTTAAGTACGAGAGAACATATTCAAATCGATGTTTATGTCACATTTGAGAGTATGACTTAAAATACAAAATTTATCATGTTTAAAATATTGGGTCATATGCTAAGGAATATTATGAACCTTATAACATGGGGTTGAGCTGTTTTTGTCGATTGAAAGTCAAGAATCCCAGTGTGCATAAAAGTAAGTCAATAACACCAAGGAGGGTCAAACCATTATATTTCTGAAATAAAAGTAGAGTAAGGGATAAACTTAAATTTGGAAAACATAATAGTCGTTATGTATGTTATATTTTTCTGTTCACATGCGTAAATACTGTTTATTTAAAGAAAACACGATATTCGTACATCCAACATCTCGAAGGCGAAGAAATTAAACAACACATTTGCGAGCGGTTTTCCTTCAAATACGTTTTTATTCCGATGTACATGATCTTGGATCAATAAACAGAAAAGCATAAACACCGTATAGCATAAAGGGCATATTCATTTGAAAGACATATAATCACAATACTATACCTGGTGAAATCACGAAAAAGACGCCATTTTGTAGTAAGTCCCAACTAACCTCACTAAAACGAAGTAAGCTCATGTGTACGCATGCCCCCCTCATCAAGATGACAACGACTTAAAATCTGTCACTATATCACGTTTTAAAATACATTTTCGAATTTTAGCCCAGACGGCTCACGCTCATATCCCGAATATCAAACAGATTTTGAGAAGCGATGGAAACTCTTTCATTAACGCATGTAAAATGAATTGTTTAAAACTATTTGCATAAACAATTCAAGACGCTTGCGTGATGAAAACAAAATTTATCTACACATTTGGATTGACATTGTTTTATGAACTATTCTTGATTACAAACGTTGAAAAACACTTCTGAATATGGTGTTACCTAGGTGACGATTGAGACACTACAGTTTAAATGGGGAATCAAAGAATCTATAGACTATCCGAGGATTCATCACCAGTTGTTTCCCGATTATATTCGAATCCAAGAAGGATTTCCACAGGTGGGCAGTTTTATTCCAAGCTTCTCACAACAACTGGTTGCATTAAAGACAAATATTTAAATTCTAATCAAAACAATGCACTATAATTGTACATTAGTATTTAAATAGAACATGGACACCTTTCAGATTGTGATAGATGGTCTGAGAGCTCTCGGCCACAACGTGTCTGTTGTTGCGAGCGCGAGTAGCACATGTCAGGGAGTCTTGCGTCAGGGAGACTACATCATGGCGAATTCCGACTACAGGAAATATGGCGAACCCGATGGATATTAGCCATTAAAGCATAAACAGATTGGTGTTTACCTCATGTTAAAAACCAGGACAAATAAAATGTTCATTTTCTTAATTTTGCTTGCGACTTTATAAAAATGAATCTCGTATTTTGATTAATACGTGTTTAATTTAATATTGCATTGTTAATTCACGCGTTTCTTAAAACACAAGTATAAGTATTAAAACCGAATAATTGTTTGATGTGTGACGAGCCTATATATATCTCAACAAGAAGCGTCTTAGGTTTTACCTGCAAAATCTTGATATGAACTTAAGACAACAATACAACAATAGTCGTACTAATGCTACGTATAAAATGTAAGTATTCAAACGCAAAGATACGCGTAGGAAGACAGAAACGAAATACTCTTCTTTACTGTACAGGCTAGAATGAAAATCCATCTCACACGTTTTCATGTATGTCGTTGTTATATCTGACTATTGGCACACCCTCCATTTAACATGTTATTTAGCATCAAAACTGATCATGAGTTTATGTTTTATGTTGAAATAAAATTCTGATGTAGATATAAAGTAAATATATTAAACATTCTGATTGTAGAAATCACAACGGTTGTTGTTTTCATTTACTAATATTCTCATTATAAAAGAGAAATATGTCATTAAGTATTAAAAACTTGTTTTTTTGTTATTTTACTGAACAGTTAACTACAAATTGACCATATAAGAATAGTTTATTCTGTAAAGCAATTAATCTCACAGAGTTGGAAAAGATCATTACTTTTTACCATTACGCCAGTTAGTATGTTTTACAAATGAACTTGTCAGGTACATGCGTTAAACAATGTATATGACTGTTTATTTTCATAATAATAATGTTCAGTCAGATTTAGTTGTTTGTTTTCTTCTGTATCTATTATAACTATAGCATAATATAACTTAAATGTCATTTGATCTAAAATTCTAGACTCAAATGTTCCATATAAGAGTAAAAAAAGTCTCTAGATAGGTAGTTGTATATGAAGAAACCTAAACACAGTCATAGAAATGTAATTGCAACGTTTTGTTTGTTTTCAATTGAGTATACATTTATCTACAAAATGGCTTAGTGTTGAATGGATCATAAATAAACGACCGTGAATCCTGCGTGCACAACCCTTACTCCTACATTTGAGACACAAAAGCATTAATGTTTCACCCTGATTAAATTGTACGACCTTGCAGATATGTACGTGATTTAGCTTTCATACGTGTATGACACATTCATATAGGTACCACCTTGCATCATATATGCACGATCGAATTATACATGTACGACCATTATTTAAACATGCACGCTACTATTTCATACATGTCTGAGCCTGAATCATTGCTGCAAGAAACTGCTTAATGCTGATGCGTGTGATGCTGCACATGTCTGGCCATAAATCATAAGGAGTGTGTGAACGTTTTTGGAACATACCCTTTCTCAGAAGTATGGTAATAAACAGACGTTTACGAACCTGTATAATATATACTATGAAAGACCCTGTATGAAACTGAACAGACATGTTCGACCCTTTTTCAAACAGGTTCGTAAATTCACGGCCCTAAAGTGTTAAAAGTAACACACAGTTTTACAATACGATTTCCAAGAAACAAACATGTCATAACAATAATATGTGTCTTGTTCTGTGAAAATTGGGCAAAATGCATGCGCGTAAAGAGTCGTCCCAGATTAGCCTGTGCGGACATTATCAGGGACGAAACATTCCCCTTTATGAACTTAAGTATATACAAGAGTGAAATATTGAAGTTTTCCCATGTGTGAACGCAAATTATAAAACATTTTTTGTATAGGTCCGATGTCAAGAAAAATATGTTTATATTATCGAGAAAATAAATCGTAAATGTGTGTTATATATATATAATTATTAAACAATCACTATAAACAAATCGCAATTATAACTACACTAACTCGATAAAAATAGGGAGAAATGATTTATGGCCCGTAACCAATTGCCAACAGTCGGAAACACGCCCAAACAAACCCCCGTCATTCTCTGAAGAAATAAATAAAGAAAACACATGACAGCATTGAACACATGACAGCATTGAACACATGACAGCATTGAACACATGACAGCATTGAACACATGGTAGCATTGAACACATGGCAGCATTGAACACATGACAGCATTGAACACATGACAGCATTGAACACATGACAGCATTGAACACATGACAGCATTGAACACATGACAGCATTGACGATACGTATGGGGAAAGCATTTTGTCTCAGAAATAGGTAAACATAATCGGTTCTTAAATGGATAACGGATAAGTTTGCGTTTATCCTGAAAACCTTTATTGCAATTATTATTTACCACTTCAAGCGACCTGACCTCGTCTTTGATACAAATTCTGCTTCGCCTTAACTGGTCTGACTGGCCAATCCTGAGCCTGTAGGACAGGTTGTTGTTTATTCTGTTGTGGCCTGCCCACAGGCTGGATTTGATATACATATTAATTCAAACATAAGACTGTTAGAAAGAACTTGATACCAAAAAACAATCTCTAGACTTTTTTTCACAGCTCTGATTTTGGTTATCGTTCACGTATCACATAAAATGACATGGTAACACAGGTATTTTCTATGCCCACTTGTGAAATAACTGCCATATTACTTATCTTTATAAAAAATATTCATGAGTTGATCTCGAATTGTTTTTTCAAATATCTATTTTTTTAATTGTTATTATCATTGCATAACATAACACATTTACATAACGGATTTTCTTTCTGAATATTTAAATATGCAAAGCGATAGTTTGCGCTTATTTCCACGTTGTTAAATCTATGAGGCGTGCAATATCGTTCCCGAACGTAATTGGACCAGTCCCGGGACAATTGCAATTATGTAATCTTACTCGTAAATAAACGCTTATTCCTGTTTATAGTAACGCCTATAATAGTTTCGTATTAAATGTCAACTTATATGAGCGAATACGCCTTTTATAGCGCAATGACCTTGTCTGAATATAAACAAAGCAGTTTCAAGACAAAAACAGCATGAATTCAAAGAATTACAAGGCATAATGTACAACTACAAGTCAATTGCTCAAAAAGTAGTGGTCATAGTGAAAGTGCGGACTAGAGCATAGCTATGTTGATTCAAAGCCGACCAAGTGTAAAGTATAAAGCTCTGAACGGAAATGGCATAAGCCACAGAATGAATAAAACGTTTAAGATATGGAAAATAATTAGCTGAGAAAACATTCATATATAGGTTTATTCAATAAATACAATAGACAAACCGTCCATGAGTATACATGATCAAAACATAGTAACATATATAAAGGCATGACTGTGGATCAGTATTGAATTTCATAAGTTGTTAATTAAAGTATCAATACATGAAAAGGTCTAGGACACAATTTTTGGATTTCAACATTTAGAATCTATTTCACAATCAACGCTATAACGGTAACATAAAAACAACAAAGACGAATCTACTAGAGAGCGAGAAGTCAAGTTTGGGTAATGCATTATAAACAATTAATCATAATGATATTTAAACAGGTTTCTATGACTAAATTCTTATGTTCATACAAAGCTAAGTTTCTGTTGGTACTTGTATTATCCGATTGCAGTATTTTAATTAATTTTCTCATGTTTGTTCTTTTCCAGTAATATTTAGTCATAAACAACTTCCTAATATCATCAATATTAATATAAAGAGCATTCTAATAAGTATCTTAATTAATTTTCTCATGTTTGGTCTTTTCCAGTAATATTTAGTCATAAACAACTTCCTAATATTTTCAATATCAATATAAAGAGCATTCTCATAAAAAATGATATTCATCCTTAAGAACATTCCAATGTTGACATTTTCTAGCTTGAAATGGTATGGCTTCAGGTTTATGCCATCTGCCTGATTCTATTTGTAATCTATGCAATGAAAACCCTTAATCTACAAAGGTCAGATCTAAACTTATTTATACTAACATTTTTTTTAAGTAAGGCCCATTTTCTCAGAACGCGTCTCTATTATTCTACCAAATTCAATATTATTACAAAATTTTACAGTGAGAAAGGTCTCCCATTTTAATTAAACTAAAATAAAACAAACACATATTAACAATTAAAACATATATGAATAATGCAGCAGCATTGGGACTAAAAAGGAAAAAGAGTGTGTTAATCGTCGAGTGTTTTGAAGGCGATCGCAAAATGCTTTTACAATAAAGGATAATACATATAGCACAGCCTTTAATACACTTTTAAGACTGGGCTATTTCACACAATGTCCGGACCAGTCGAATAGCCAACTAGCAATACACAATGCTGGTTTTCCGGGGAGTATATCATATAAAAATTCATAAAGAATAAATGAGTTTGTTATGTGCTGTACCCACAATGATACTGTTTATTATTATACAGGACACAGAGGGCACTAATAATTTGATTTAAATGTTCAAATCAATGCCATGAACTTATTCGAAATACATGTGTATCTAATAAATTGCAAATACATATTTTTGGATTTCTTTGAGTGTGGTGTGTACATAACACATGTAATCTGTGTAAATGATTGAAAAAATAATATCTTCAAAATATTGTTAATTTTTCATACTCACGTTTGTGGCTCATTTCCAAACAGACCTTAAACCCTTAAAACTTTGTTCAACGAAAATTAAAAAAGTCACGTATTGCCAAACATTGCATGTTGTACTACACCCCAATGCGGAATAAAAGCTCGCGTTGTGTTTGAATTAAATAAATATTTATACATGTATATTACAAACCGAGTTCTGAACGTTATATAAGCAGACGAGTAACAAAACACAACAAGCATAATGTTCGTTTATTGTATAGTGCTCTATTAAATAAAAAGCATTCAAGGGGATTACCAAAAAGTAGCTTTTATATAAAACGTCTACATCCGTATAACAATTCGAAACGAGGAATTTGTATAGTATGCTTCTAAGCAAAGAAATTAGATGGAAACAACGATAAATAACAGTGGGTAAATATTTTTTTAATTTAAGACAGAGTAGATTTATTTCTTATGTTTGGGTTTACCAAACGCAATCCAAAGCCTTATATTGAAATTTCTTAAGAGCTTAGTGTTTTTCAACTATCACAAAGATAACAACGGCGCTTAGTATGGTCAATGGCAAAAATAATATAAACAGTAAGAAATCCATTGAATCAACGATATCGATCCAGTTGACTTTTCCCAAACAACGCCTCGACGCAGGTTGCGCTCGTGAACGTCGACATGGCTGGCATCTAAGAATGTGGGTTACTTTATACATAGTCAGAAAGCCATTGCCAATAGCTTGTTCCGTCGTGTTTCGAGTAGCTAATCGCGCTTCCACAAGACAAATAATAACAGTCAGCGTGCTCGAAATCGTCATGAGAATCAAGTAGACGGATAGTAAGGGGACGCTATCGGAATTATGGGGCAATGACGAGGCGACGATGGATTGAAACACGGTCAGCGAGAGAAATACCGTGACACAAAAGATGGCACGCTCACCCGACGTGATTGGAAGTACAAATGAAAACGAGCCCAGGATGGACGGGAGAATGATTGGAACGATGATGTTGATTATGTAAAATCCAGGTTTTCGTTTTAAAATTATCTCAAACACAATCTCTGGACCTGTACGAGACTCCCTTCAGCAATAAAAGTATAAAGAAACTTTAAACATATGCAATAAGGCTAAACCAGATCAATGTCAACTGTTTAATTTTAAGACCAATTAACCAGAATCGATTAACTATTTGCCAACATGTAAATTTTGTTTGATGCCATATATAACTATTTGTATCATACATTAAGATGTCATCTTGAGTACGATCTGACAGTTAATTATAAAACCACGTTGGAGAAAAACTGGGGTACACTATATTTTGCATGTGACTGTCTGTTCTTTAGCAAACAATACTGTCCAATGGTGCTCATATTTAAATTGTTCTAGATAATTTCTCTACAGGGTTTCGCTCTATAAAATGATGTTTAAAACATATGTTAAATAATAAGATTTGAATTTAAAAAATAAATATAACAGAGCTTGCATAGCAGCACTGGGCTAACCTAATAATAAAGAGGATTGCATGTGAACACATCAGCAAACAAAAATTATGGTCTTGGAAAACGGGGGTTAACCAGCTATGAAAGAGCGCCGGAGTTATGCGGGTACTTTAATTGAGGTTGTTACGTCATTTGATGCAACTAAAGGGAAGCGTGCCTTGAATGGCATATTATCGTTATCGTTATTATAAACTTTCAGCATTGTTTGATCATATTTACGTTAGAGACGACAATTAAAACTTCCGTTATACCGTTTCAAATCAATGTTTTACAATTAGTATATATGTTATGATTTTATTGCGAAACGGGTTGTTACACAAAATTCACATTGCAATAAGACATTTCAACACGTTTTTCCATACTTAATTGTTTGAAATCACTTTGGATACACATTTTGTTTTATCGTATTAAATCTCAAAATTCATCACCCTCCATGCATTTTAAGTCTAAACTCACAGTTTTGTCTATTTTTTATAACATTTTTTTTAAATACAACACTTGAAACTATCTCTTAACTCTTTTAATCCATGTGAATTAATTAATACAAGAGTGATGATTTTATTGCAATACGTGTTTATTGCAAAACGGGTTATTATACAATTTTCACATTGCAATAAGACACTCCAACCCGTTTTGCAATAAGACACTTTAACCCGTTTTGCAATACATTTATTGCAAAACGGGTTTATTGCAAAACGGGTTGTTGTAAAAAATCAAATTGCAATAAGACACTCCAAACCGTTTTGCAATAAACTTATTGCAAAACGGGTTTATTGCAAATCGGGTTGTTACACATCTTTAAAATGAAAGGTTAATGAGTTAAGCCTTGACATTGCCCACATCGTATGTAATTGATGTTACAAATACATATAATTATATTTCCCGTTTCATGTTCAACAACTATATTGATTGCATCTACGTCAAAAGAAGTTTATAGCGGTGTTTAAAAATTGCTTTCATTTTGATGATCAATCTTGTTTTGTATTTCAATTTTACAATTAATAAATTTAATAACTTGAACAAAGCTATTCAAAGAAATAAAATATTGTAAATATATCGTCATGATAACATGAACGTTTCGCAAATTAATAGAAGAATCATTTTCGTACTAGTTTTTACGCCTTCGACCACTAACTCTTACGTATAGATATTATACGTATTTATAAACGAACACAAATAATGAAAATGGACAAAAAATAAGAACAAAACCTTGCTTTGTCAAAATATCATACTTCAAATAAATGATCGCGACCGACATCTTATCTCAGTGGAATACGGGTCTTAGGTTAGATTGATTGCGCTGATATTGGCTAGCAAATGATAAGCGAAGTTCATGGTCGTAATTTTGAAATCATAAATTGAATAAAATTCCATTGCGCACGTGAAATGCCCTATGTGATGTTTTAAGTACTTTTAAAGTACTGCTATGTAAGATTTGTATCATCGTTACCTGTTTAGCGTTCATATATTTTTAATGCGTATTCTTTGTGTGCCTTCAATGTGCTGGTTTATTATAGTTGTACCTTCAGCGTACTGCTATCTTTGGTTCGTTTTCTGATTATGCTCTAAGTGTATTCTTATACTAGGTTGTTTCTTCAGTGTACTGCTTTGTACGAATCTTATTCGGTATATGCATTCCATTCAGTTTATTGCTATGAAGATACGTATTAACGTCTTGCCTTATGCGTCTTGCAATGTTCATATTCTGATTGAGGATTCAGTGTACTGCTCTATTATGTTTGTATTCATGTTGTGCCCTCGGCGTTCTGCTAGGCTAGAGTTACATTATGGTTGTGCTTATAGTTAACTGCCATGTGCTATTCCTATTCTGGTCGTGCATTAAGCGTACTGCTATGTTAGATTCGTACTAATTTCGTAGTCTGGTTATGCGTACTGCTATGTTAGATTCGTACTAATTTCGTAGTCTGGTTATGCGTTCTGTGTATTCATTTGGATGGATATGTATGATACGTTTATGGATTTGTACTCTGTAAATGGGAACTTTAGATTCGAATTCTGGTAATGTCTTCCGAGTACTACGTTGTTATAATTGTATTCAGATTTTCCTTGAGCGTACTATTATTTTATATTTATATTCTGGTTTTGCTGTCAGTATTTTGCGATGTTCTTTTTCCGTATTCATGTTGTTACTTAAGCGAAATGCTATAATATTATTATTCTTTTAATTCTTGTGCAGTCAGTGAATTGATATGCTAGATTCATATGCCGGTTCTGTAATCAGCATGCTACTATTATAGATTATAAAAATGGCGTTGGAACATAGTTATATCAGGTTTGAAATCAGGCTGTGCCTTCAGAACATCGATATGTCAGATTTGTAATCTGGTTGTGTTTTTAGCGCACTGTTTACCTGACGTGTCTTGAGAGTGCGTGTTACTATGCTAGATTCGTAGGTTGATATTACTAAAGCGTTCTTCTAAGGATGGCTTTGTTGTCAGTGCTTTGCTTTGTTTAAAAACCATATTTGTTTGTTTAGTGATTGTGTAATTTTATTGCTATTCATTATTCGTTAGATTGTGTTGTTCTATTTAATAAGTTTGATAATAGCTAACGTCGTTGGTAATTTCTTTAATTAACGTACATATCTTAGTCGGAGCTTTTTGTTTCGATGTTGTTCCTTATCATTGAAACGTCTTTTTCAATTTTATTTCAATGCTTTTGTTTTAATGTTCAACATCTAAAATGTTATTTTAATGAAATGCATACAAAATAATGTTAGAATTATAGTTTCTAAATCGTTTAAATAGACCACACAATTGATTCAACTAACGTTTTATTCAATTACAAATGTTCTCTATGCGTCTGTGTGTTACTTATTTTCATAATATTTCCATAAATTAACTTGCATGTCTTTAGCAATTGTATATTTGTTTAAGATAACGTTGTGAGTTGTGGTCCTATTGCGAAAATAAAAGTATATGAGCGCTTAGCCAAACCAATACTAAGAATAAATAATGTGTTCAAACCATTGATGTTAAAGCTTGCATATAGACGTGATTGTATTGATCCGTAAAAATATTGATAAGAGACGTCTAGCTGTTTAGCTTCGTTACTTAGAAAATACTCAAAGGCAAAAGATAAAAAGCAAATAAGCGATGACCACATTCATTCTTGAACTCAAAATATGACCGTTTGTTTGACCTTTTGAGTATGTAATATTTTAAGGTCAACTGATCCACTTAGTGTGATGAAAGTGTGATGAAATATTCATAAAGGTGACTTGTTTGAGATACAGGTATCGATGGATAATACACATATGTATATGACTTACGGTTTACTTCATATGCATACTTACCTATCGCATGTACAGATAATTAACGAACCAATTTGTTTTATTTCATCAACGCAATGAGAGATTTTGGCCCTCGTTGTAATATCCAGTAATTATTGCTTTTTACCATGCAATAAAGAGTATTAATAATATGTTACAATACGGCAGAATACGTCTAGATATAATAGCTTCTATATTTTAAGTGCAAATGTTCTTTTTTTTTATATACAGCGCCTTGTACAAGAAATTAATTGACCGATAGTTAAAAGACAAAAAATCGTTAATAAATAATATGATTGAATAAAGAGGGACGTTAGTTTTGGTGGAAATATTTTTGTCAATACCAGATCGTTCAACGTGAAGGAAATGAAAGTAAACTGTTGTGTGAAATATGCTTATAATTGAACATTAATGAAATTTCTCCTGGAAACGATTTTGTTATATTTTAATTACATGATTTTCTGCTTACATGTAATATGAACATAACTTTACATGTGAACGAATATAAAACGAGATCGTGCAAAAAGGTTTGAATTTTGAGACGGCAAAAGCTTGTGTAACATTAAAGATTTGACAAAAGTAATATATTTGTTATAATCTGTTATTTCGTTATATATATAACGTATAATGAAACCAATCCTGATGCTTTAATTTTCATCCGACATTCATAGTGTGATATTCAGATCAGAACATCTTCCTTAAAGTATTTAGATAAGCACTGCTAGATGATAATGATAAAAAATCCCAAACGAACTAATCCTGATCGAAATTTTACGTAATGACGTTTATTTGGTACATACAATCAAGAGTTCTGTATTATGTGTAAATCAGAGTTAATTCACTTTAGTGTTTCGATCGTTAGTGTTAACAGCGCTGCATTATATTGTTATGATCAAATGTATACATCATAGCTTTTGGCTTAATGCGGACAAATTGTGTATAAAGATAAGAATTACTATATAATAGCGGTGTTGATACATGATGATATTAAGATCATCATTGATGTTGATCATAACCGTTACGGCTAATGTCAGTAGATGCAGTAGTTTTAACAGAAATATGTGTTTGTTTTTCAATCAGGTTTCAGATAACAATGACGCGTTGAAAAGCGTATGTTTATTGAGATATACGTGATATTTTAGCGCACAATAAAACTCAAGAATCAATTGACAACACAATACAACATGGACAAAAGTAACAAATCATAATAAGAATATCATTAAAAAGTTCAAATCACGCAAAAAACAACGTTTTACCTAGATGTATAATTTAGTCTCGTACTGCAAAAATGGGCAAATGCGGCCAGAATAGCACTACACAAACCTGCGTAAGAGATTAGAATGTCAAAGAGCTACCCAAGAGCTCTTATATAAAGTAATGCAAGGGTTTGAAGTCTCAGTAACGGAGTGAGTTTCTCAAAACCAGACTGCGCGATTGCACTCAATTGCGCTGGCCGAATATGGCAATAGATCCCCTTTTGCATGACGAGGTCCATCTGCAGTTATTCCTAAGTACATGTAAGCACGAAATGTAGTTCTATACTTATTTATTTTTATCGATTTGAAATTAACATGAGTTGCTGAAACTTGCATGCGTGCTAAAAATCAATTTAGACATACATTTCAAGGAAGAACTGAACGCGCTTGTTGTAAACGATGACATGTGTGCATATATCTTCGTAGACGGCGTCTATAATTTAAGATATATTTAATCAATATCATTAAAATATCCTGAAAATTAAATAATAAGAAGTCTGTCACGAAGATACGATTTCATTCATCTGATATACCGTATTAATCTGTTTCAATCTGATATGATATTTATTTGATAAAAGTATACAAGTATTAAACCAATGCAAACAGCAGGTATTCGGATATATATGTATTCAATACAACTAAAAGATAAGTATTGATGCAAAGCATCAAAGGGCGTCGGGAATTTCAGTGTAAAAGGCACTAAATGAAGTTACATGGAACGATTTTTTTTCTACAGTAAATATTACTGTAGAAAGCCGATTATTTTAAACAAAATAGGAAAAGATACTGGTATAACCATTATCTATAATTTTGTGTTATAACCCCCAAATAACCATTATTTATGATTTTGTGTTGTAACCCCCAAATATTTCATAGTTCATTTTATTAACATTGGTTTCCTTTTTCTACTGGCATCCGTGTGCAGTTTTCATTAATGGAACAGAATTGTGTAGGTTTTAAAAAATCTGCTTCATCTTGTAAGCGTAATTTCATATTTTTCTCAACTTCAAGGGGAGATGATTCTGAACTTATTCCTACGTTGCTCATTTACGATAGTGGTTGAGTTCTCATTGATATGAAAACACTGTAAAAGTTTGGTAAAAATTGAATGAAAACTGTAAATTGCATAAAAAAGCTGCAATTTACAATCCTTTGAAATTCAGTATAAGATCATAATAGATTTATTGCTCTGATATTCATCATTTTCAATAGGGTTCGAGTAATACTGATATAAAAACACTTAACAAGTTTGGAAAGATTCAGACGAAAGTTGGAAAATCTTTAAAACAAGTGGAAATTGTTCATTTGTCGAATTTAATAGAAAAAAATCTGGACTCATTGCCCCGATGTTTCTCATTTTAAATGAGGTAAAAATGCTCATTGATATGAATACACTGTAAGTTTGGAAAAAATAAATCTGATAAAAAAATGTTGACATAATCACCTAACCAAGCAGTTTTTCACTTTTATTTTTAAATTCAAAGAGACATAATTCTGGACTTATGGTCCGATATTGCCAGATAGAATTTGGGTTGGGTCCTCATTGATAAAAAAAACCTGTGCAAGTTTGGGAACAATCGGATGAAAATTTTGGACTTCGTACAACGATTTCAAAATTTCTCAAATTCTAAGGAAGATAACTATGGACGTAATGATCGGATAATGCTAAAGGGCCCATACCACCTGGATAGTATACGTGTCGCGCTTCGCGCTCTCTATGTGGTTCTTAAAAAAATACTCCGAGGAGTGCTTGACTCTAGGGAAACGGGTTGCTGGGACACAGTTAATTTAGTTTAAACCTATTTATTTTAGCTTGATTGCATCGAAAGCCTAAGGCTTATATAAACGCTCTCGAGTCCGTTTCCTGGGCCTAGAACCAGTACTTGGTGTCTTTGGGGGAGATCTAAAGAACGCTCCCACGGTGGGGATCGAACCCGTGACCTCCCGGTCGCTAGGCGGACACCATATCCATTACACCACGGCGACCTCGAACACAGTTCCTCCTTGATAAGCGACTGCTTCCTTTATCGCAACTCATTGTTACAATCAATAATACGTGTCGCGCTTCGCGATCTATATGTGAAAAGGGATAGTACTAAGGGCCTATGATAGACAACCATAAAAATACATGGATAATAGATGTGTTGTTTGCATTTATTTTTAATATAAAAACACGTGTATTTTTATAAGATATTTAAGTGATGTAAGAAATTTCAATTAACGCTGTCACCACGCGGCATCAATTAATTTTAATAAAAATGCCCAATTGTAGTAAAATGGATTCTAAAATGTCTTCGTAAAATAAAGCTTTATTATATTTATGAACCTGACTGTTAAAAATTTTGATCAGTTGTGGATCAGTTATTAATTAAAACAATTAGCTTTGCATTATTGGCAATAAATGTTGTAATTAATGTAATAGGCACAAATGCAGTACTTATTTACACTAATTTACACACAAAAATCACCAGTATGCAAGATATTCTTAAAACAAAAATATATACATTGATCCGTAAAATAACTTCTCCTCCCATAAGCGAAAAAAAATGCATTACATACTAGTAGCCGCTCTCCAGAGCGACGCCAATAAATGTACCCATTAAACACAGAATCCCCTGTTAAATATCGATGACACAAGCTGTGTGGAGTAGTAGATACTGTGTAGTTGTGTTTTGTGCGGAGTAGTTGATAATGTGTAGTTGTGTGTTGTGCGGAATAGTAGATACTGTGTAGTTGTGTGCTGTGCAGAGTAGTAGATATGTTGTAGTTGTGTGTTGTGCGGAGTAGTAGATTAAGTGTAGTTGTGTGGTGTGCGGAGTAGTAGATACGTTGTAGTTGTGTGTTGTACGGAGTAGTAGATTCTGAGTAGTTGTGTGGTATGCGGAGTAGCCAATACGTTGTAGTTGTGTGCTGTGCAGAGTAGTAGATATGTTGTAGATCAGTTAGTTACATATCGACTTGGTAGCTATTATTATAAGATCTTTAAAGGCATTAGTTAGTAAAATATGCTTACAGAAAGTAATAAAGCATGGGTAAAATAGCATGAGTAATAAAGCATGAGTAATAAAGCATGAGTAATAGAATATGAGTAATATAAGAGTAATATGAAATGAGTAATATAGCATGAGTAATATAGCATGAGTAATATACAAAGATACTTCTAAATATCAAAATAATAAATATTACTAATAAAATTTCACATGATCACCAACGCCTCATATACGTTCAATGTTGAAATACGTGAAACAATAAGTTTGGGTGTAATATCAATAAAAGTGTTCTCTAACAAATGTGTCCAGCGCCCGTGACTTAAGTGGGCGATTGGGTAGAATTTTACATGTTTAAAAGCGGGGCAGCCTTCGATCCCTGCCTAATTTCATCAAATTTACAGAAATTAGGGACAATATATCGTTCGTTTAAATGTTTCACTATCAAAATTTAACCCGATGGTTCAGAAAGAGATGGACGATGGACAAATCCATAAAAAAAATTCCGGTTCGGACTTGCATACTAATACACTTTTTAAATGTTAAATATAAGACACAACGTTAATTTACTACAATTAATACCCTTGACATGCGTTAGACTGTGTTTTAAATCGGTAGACATTTGAACATAATTTGTGCAAATACAAATACGGTAACTTTGAAAACAATTTAAACAATGAACATTTTGTTTTATGCGTAATTCAATACAGTAACTATAATAGTAAGTGCGTTATATTTGGACATCGTTAAAAATGCCTTTTACCTAATAATAATAATACATATTATATTTCAAAGACAAAGTACATATAACAATACAAACACAACAGAGATTTGTGAAGACAGTTAATTTTTCAATCAAACTTCAATTGGTGTTCTTTGATGTCTAAGCAAATACACATAAACAAGATTAACTCATTTTTAGAAGCCATATTCTATGCAAACATTCTCTGATTACACCGTATGCACGAATTGGATAGCAAATGTCATCATTTTAAGCCAAAAACAAATTATTTACAGGAAAATATTTTGGAGTTTACGGTGCTTCGTAGCCTGTTCATTTTAATAAAGCTAAAGAAAATAAATGAGGTTTGACCTTTTTCAATCTGAATCGGAGTTGTTAAAACTCCTTCAATTTGTATTTTATATTTAAGATATGCAAAAACTTATAGTCAGTGTAAAGTTTGACCTGTTAAAAAGATATAATAAAGCGACAACGCTGCACTAAGGTAAAATGTACCAACCATGACATGTACGATATTATTTATTGTCATATAACGTGTCATTTTTTACCTTAAAGAAATTTTATAAAGGTTAAAGCTAAATACGATTATACATAAAATCAAATCATAAAAATACATATTGATGTATATCTCTAATCATCTCTGAGAACTTTCAATTTATACTTGACGTATCTGGCCATTTCTGTGTATTGCTGCTCAAATTCTAATCCCCAGAGATAAACGAATAACTACTAAGTATATTATATTTAAAAAAATAAGTCTGTATTTCGTCCTTATTGTAATCTTTACCTGAACAATTACCATTTGCTTTATCAAAGTGTAGGCTAGAAGCTTATTTGAAGCTTAATTGCCGAAATAAATGTTGTTGTTGTTGATATTTGCGATGAGTAATTGCTGCGGCATACCTTAATGTTTGCATGGCTAACTTACACCATATCATACCATATAGACACATAAGCAAGAAGTACCCTTCAATGTAAGAAAAAGGTTTATAAATATGTTTTAATACACTTCTATAATCGTAATTCTTCAATCGTTAGAAAATTACCACAATATGTATGAAAAGTGATTTTAATACACGTTGTGAAATAGGTACATGTGAAAATATAAAATATTACATAGTTTAAAAAACCACAATAGTTAAAAAAGTTGACTTTGTGTCAAACCATCTACAATAAAACAAATGATTTAACCGTAAATACAGGATTAAATATATATATATTAAGGAAAACACGCACCGGCAAAAAATGTGTTAATTTCAATATCAGTCAATGCCTTAGTATTTTCATATTTTAATGGGCGGGGGCTCCGAGCTTTAATTTCGACAATTAAAAAACAATTATATAAAAAATACTATATATTTCATGGATTTTGTTTTTATTTTATCTAGAATTTTATATGTAGATCAAATAAAATGAAAGCCAGTTGCGCAAACAAATTACAAAAGTTAAAACACACAACATTGCAAATAACATAAAAACTACGAACAACATTTTTTTTACTTGTCTTATCTAATCATCGAAAGTAAAATAAATACATTGTTCATGTGTACGTGCAACCTAGAAAAGACTCTCTGGAAGTAAACTTCTCAAAATGAAAGAAAAAACACACGCCAGGATTTGAAAGAAACTTGCACGTAAAACACATGGTTTGTATATGTCATTTTTTATCAACAGATTTGTATACGTACTCTACAAATTGTGTTTGTTACAACACACTGACTAACGGAATTTACCAAAAGTACGTTAAATGTTAAGAAGATTCATTTACAGCAGGACAAATTATATCAGCAAAAGCAAATTTATTAGTTTACTAACAAGTTTTGTCAAGTATTTATAAAACACATCCACATACAATTGTTAAGGAAAAGAATATTTAGACATTGTCTTACTGTAGATCGGATAGTTTCTTGAAATTATCGATATTTTGTGATTCGAAAATAAACATTATGTTTGAGAAAAAATCTCCATCTGTAATTATATCTGGAATCAACTTTTTCAGCACATAATTATTTAATTGTCGCCATTAAGCATATGCTAACAAAGAAGTTCACATGACACATTTTTTCCCAAGTGAAAACTTTTTTAAATATATACAACAAATATATATAAACTTATCAGCAAGCAAACAAGTGTAAATTAAGCGTTAGAAAAATCAGATTTAATGCGGTTTATTAAATATTTCGTTGATGTTTAAGTTTTTCGTCGTAAATGTTATTGTTCCCTTAAACTAAAAAAGGAAGATATTTTACAACCATGTGTTGGTATTTGTTTTGGTAATCTGGTAAATTTTTGTAATTTCAGGTTTTTGTTGTTGTGATGATTGATTTCTTTCAAAGGATATTTGTTTATTTTGTATCTGATGAAAATGTCAATATAATTACTCTCAGAAGGGCAAACTGTTTTACATGAAACGTTAGTGTGCCGCATTTTTATATTCACGAAGGCACTATGGTTTTGAGTTAAAGAAGCACTCTGTATATTTCGAGAAACAGACGTCGCAATACTTGCAATTTGCATTCTTAACGTTTTCCTTACGCATGAAGATTATTTGAGAATAATCACATGATTACCACTTCACCATTTGTTTAGATTATTATTCTTTTCTTTTAGTATTAAAACTTGTGCAAAGGATCACACTTTTGAAGCAACAAAATATTTTAATAAGGCTCATTAATCATTGTGATACATATTCGTTTAAATTGTGTGGGTTAAACTATGTTGAAAAAAGTCTTCGTTTTAATATTGTTTATGAAGTTGATAAACATAAAATGCTATTCATAAATAAAAAGTGTAGACAGGAAACAATTATAAAATAAATAAAGCTTCTCGTGGGGTGTTCGAAATAAAAAGAAATTTGCAAACGCTCGTTGCGTTCATTATCGTATCGTTGCTGATTTTTTATTAATTTGTAATGTTATACTCATGCTTTGGTTCTATATCTATTTAGTGTACTTATACAACAGCTGTACTATTTTGGTCGCACTGCGCTTTAGGCTCCCAGTTGCCCGTCAACTGACATTTAGTGTAACGTGTTTGTCCAGAGTCCGCGTTGCAGACATACTCAACTTCCCACCCTACATAAAACGTCGTCCTGTGCGCATACGACGTATAGGGGTAATATCGCCATTTCCCCGTATAACTTCCATTTGCTATTTCTAGTGTAGAATTGCATTTTACTGAAACAATAAAAAAATTAATTCATAACAATTCGGAATGTATAATTTTGTCCATTTCATAAATAATACAAAACATGCATGCTAGTTGTTGTTTGTTGCTATGTTAGGATTAGGGAATCCAATATCAAACTGTATGTATGTGAATTACATTTTAACACATACTTAAACGTATTGATTATATTTAGTTAATCCACTGCTGATATCGATAAATATATGCTCAAAGAAATATCATTTGCTTCAATGCAATTATTTTAATTTAATAGAAAATCCAATATACATATGCACGGATAATGCCTATTATATTTACCTACTGAACGTGAGCATATAACAACAGTAAGTCCCTAGCGACTTTTGTTAGTTAATACTATTATATACATGTAGTTTTTATTGCATAGATTTTATCGATGCTTACCCATCAAATATAAATTAACAATACACGCTTGTAAACAAAAACATATGATTATGTAAAAATAAACCGGTCTTAATGGTTTTGGTATTTTAAAAATTGTCGGTACAAACCAATCCCTTTTAAAATACTTTGGCATATATTATAACAACCTTTTACTTCTCATAAATATTGAAAATAAATATGTTAACATAGTTAATAAACAGCTTTTTATGTATAGTGTTTAATTGATATAAAAATTGTGCTTATAGTTTATAATGAATGTTCTTGTGTTAATCGATGGTTCTGGATAATTTATTACAATAATACACATATAAACATCAGGAAACCAGGTTTAAATCCTACAAACAGTTGATGTCTGATACAATTCTGAGAATTTCTGGATTAAAAATGATTTTACAAACAAACTCGATTTAGACGCTGTGTTCAATGAAGAGGAAGGCGCATGCATGTAAGATCAGTGACTGTTCCATGAGCTAGTCGATTGTAATGCATTTGAGAGAAAGTAGCATTCGGCAATATCAGTGTTAGTCGTCAAAACAGGGGTGTGTTAATATAATGTTATTAGAACCTTTACCTAGGCAATAAAACCGTCGTTGCTCCCATTGTTGGTACCATAACCCTTCGCCCAGACATCGCAACTGCATCTGCGATTCATACACTTCATGTGGATCGGCATTAATGCAGGTGTAGTTGGCAAGAGAACCGTACGTTGTGGATGTGACGGACACTGAGGCGTTGTTTATATCGGGCGGACGTCCACAGTTCACTAGCGAACAAGAAGAGACAATGTATCAATCAAAGAACACTATTTTTATTAAACTCATGTCCACAGCGAATGGACTCAGTAACATTTAGTCTCTCTCATATTTTTTTAATTTTCCTTACATGAACCAGAACCCAAGTGATAGAATGGTAATAGTTTAATGTATTGCATAGACGTTTAAATGTAATCACGATGTATTTAACAATATATTTGAGTTTGCCTAGTGATTTTTTTGCCAATTAAACACTCTACAAAGTTGTGTCGAAAAATCTTATTTTGTTTGGTCACTGGTGTAAATTATGCGTGTTGTTACGAACAACAGTCTTAAAATTGTTGGAAATAAACCTTTGCGTCCTGTTTAAAACTTGCAATTTAAATGATAACCCACTTCAAATGGTAGTTTTTATATGGATTTAAAAACATCTCTGAACAGAATCATTTATTTTGAATTATTTGTTCGATTGGTTACATTAAAATACTGGTTCTGAATACGTTCATGTAAACAATTAAAATATATAATTAAATATTAATCATAAACCAATTAAATATGTAACCGTCAAGTTGTTTTGCACCTGGTATACATTGAAGAGTGTTATTGCCTTGTACGTAGCCTGGTTTACATGCGCACACAGAGGACTCTCCATTGTCTGTATTGGGCTTGCCTACGCACATCGTGTTTTCAATGCTGCAACCAGTGCTGTTAAAGCACTCATTAGACCTTTCATTATCGAAAGTTTCGAAAGAAACTGAAAAAAACGTACATAGCGTAAATAGAAAAAAAAGCACGGTGTCGAGAGAATGTTTTTTTAATGAAAGAGTGCTTAGAACAACATCAATAATAAGACCGTGTACTAAATGAAAGTACTGATTAATCAGGGCGGTATTTACGCATACAGTTTGATCGTTGTTTCATGATACTCCTTAAAATATATCAAAGGAAATGACCCGCATCTACCGGTCCTGACTTGCTTCAATATTTTATTTATTTGTGGTTATTATTTTGCAGACCGCTTAATGTATACGGTAAACATAAAAAATTGGTTTCTTTTAATTTCATCGTGCATCACTAAAAAATTTGTATGAACTATACATATTAACATATTTTGAAATACGTTAATTAATACGTCAAGCACTCGTTTTTATCTGCATTATTTCATTGTTTTGTTTGAGTATGAAGTCAACAAAATATTCATTTGGAATGTGCTACTGCAAGAAATTCCTTATTAAGATATTAAGTCAATTTTTATACGAAGTGAATGATTGGATAATGAAAAAAAAGTTCACGCGGCCGGATTATCCCATCAGAATGCAACGTTTTCAAGAAAAAGCAAAGAGTCGTAATGAAAACCGAATATATATTTATTTAAGTATTACTTAAAGAAGAGATATGTATTGTTGTTATTTTCTCCTTATCAATAGTTTGTTAAAACATGATCACATGCTAAACGTGTATGTACAACTGATACAAATTATGCAATAACGTACGGTTCATGTATCGACATTTGCAATAATTAGTTAAGTTTGGATTTAAGCTCTTACTTGGTTGGCACGTTGATGTCGTCTGGTTGAACTTATTCAGAGGTTTGCATGTGCATCTCAAATCCCTTTCAGTACCTTGAGATGTGTTGTCATAAGTCGTATTGCTAGGATAACAGAAAGAATTTGTATCGAGGCAGTCTGAATCATTTCTGCAGGGTTCGTTATAGGTTATTCCTGAAAATATCCACATACAAAAGTTATATCATGTAAGTATGTTTATTTAAAAATTGAATTCGATACAATAAAAACAAAAAGTAGAGCACACTTTGCCAAATATGTTAATAAAAAAATGATTTAATCATACCTGACACGATTCCCTTAAAAACTGTTTCATGTTAAAAAGATCATGGGCATATCAGCTAACACATTTTCTTACTGATGCATTCAAAGTTGGGCTGTGTCCACTCATTTGATTCCGTTGGCCGCTCACAAACAATTGTGTCATTGGGTGGGTATGTGTCGAATCGTGCACCCCGAATGCAAGAATATTTCGCCGTGCCATTCAACAATGTGGCAAGGCTTTCGTGCCTGTTGGCATTTTCTTTACTGGGCGGTGTTTTACAATAAACTAGAAATAACAAGACCACCATTATATTAAAAATGCTGAAATCAATGTATGGCTCAATACAAAATACTATCTAAACTGTTTAATAAATAAACACAATATTACAAACTTAATAAGGTCTACTTGAAAAAAAAATAGAATAGTCAATTAATACTTTCGAAGAAAATGTGCAGGTGGACATTGTGCCTTTTTCCTGACGCAATACAATTTTAACTATGAACTTCTTCAAAGCCTAAGACTGCGATCTTTTTGAAGGACCCAAATAGTTTCTTACCCTTTTTCTTTATTACATGTAAATGAAAGATATAAACATACGAAAGGACGAATTTAAAACTTGCAGCTATTTAATTTTTATTAAAATTATTACTCAATATTTAGTTGTCTTCTGAAGCGGCGGTTTGGAAGTTGACCACAACTGGCTGATTAAAAAACGCCGACCCCTTATTTGCAATATGACAATCAAAATATTTTGGCCGTGCTCTGTGAAAAGTGTTTTTATTCATTGTGAAAAGGTGGTTTAATGCATGTGCGTAAAGTGTCATCCCAGATTAGCCAATCAGGGACGACACTTTCCGCTTGAATTATATTTTTAGGTCAAAGAATGTATCTTCTTAGAAAAAATCCAATTTAGGAAGAAAGTGTCATCCTTGAATAGCCTGTGCGGACCGAGTGCTGCTCATTAATATTTATATTTCTTTTTGTGAATAACTTACGTTCACACGAAATTTTCTCATATTCAGTGGTAGGTTCCCACTGTCGCAATTCATTGCAATTAAAGTCCGAACGGTAATAGGGCTGGTATACCGCAGTTGGTTCAATACACGTGTAATTGACCATGCTTCCTTGAAGAGTGGAATTGAACGCCATCGTCGCATTGTCTATTGATCGCGGCTCGGAGCAGTTTGCTGTTTGGGAACAAAATGTTGAAATTAAACAAACCTAAAATTGTTTAAGGCGGGAACAATTTTAAATATTTACACAGAACAGCAGTAATAGTTATTAAAACTAGAAGAATCTTTTCATTATATATATATATATTGTATGTGTTCCTATGCAAAACCAATGTTATTACAAGTGTTTTAAGAAAAAAAAACATTGTTCGGAAACGAGTACATAGTATTTTATAAATCAAAATTAATTTGCGAAACTCGAACGCATTTCCCTTTACAGCATAATCTGCTGAGCTTAAAACTCGCCATAGACAGAGTTTGGTGAGTAGAATTAACGCTTATTCGATTGATAATATTAACTGACATTAACTAGACGATTTCTTTCTGAATTAATAATTACAATTATTTATTTTATACGGATCTCTTCACTAAACTGTTATTGTATATATTTGATCATATTGACGAAATAAATGTGTATCAAGTACTCTTATGGAAACAAGCAACAGCAGAAAATGACAGAATACATCCAAATCCGTATCAAGCCAAAGTGTAAGATGTTCAATAAAAGGATCAGCTTTTATCAGATTATTATTGTTTTGTTTCAGCAAAATACTTATCTCAATATAATGTTTGTCAAATAGTATTTTAGGAATTAAACCTGAAATTTAAAACAATGCACATAACATTTGACCATACCCAGGCACGTAAAATTCTGCAGACTCCAGAACGTTGGCTCTATGCAGAATCTGGACGTGTTTGCATCTTGCGGTTGTAGTACATAACCATCGTTACACGTATACGTCACTTGAGATCCCACAAACGTTGAGTTCAATGAAGCTTGCGCATGCTTAACGTACGGCTCACCACAGTTGACTTTAATTCACATTAAAGCATGTGTTACTATACATTAAAAACTGTTTTAAAAAAACTAGCTTGCAAGCTGTATTCCATGATGTCAAATATCTCTAAACGCAATCTGCGATAAAAGGTAGCACAGTTATCTGCATAACATTTGTAAGGACGGTTTTCTAAACAAAACACGTTATGCAAATTCATATACAGGCATTAATAGTGTAACACAAACTTCGAGTCAAGTATTTGAAGATAACCAGGTATACACATTTAGAAAATAATACTGAATCATCAAAATTTCCAAAACCAATAAGTTTATACAGCTGTAATTAATAAACGACCTGAATCAACACTATTGATTTGAAAGAAACTTACATTTACATATGAACGTTATATTTGACCATTGTCCGTCAGGCATACACTCGACGGAGTCCTGTGCGGTAGTAGGAAACTTGGCGTAGTTTGTTTGACACGTGTATGTAACTATGCTACCACGCCATGATTCGCTAGAAGAAGTTGAGGTTGCATTTTGTACAGTCGGAACATTGCCACAGTTGACTAAAATACAAATTAGATATATGATTGTGAACTAAAAAAAAAAACGATATTAGCATGCAGGCATTGGGTCGATTTCTAGAATTACTAACCATGATTTTCGAATTGTTATCGTCAATATTGTTAATACCTTACTTAACATACCTTCACATTGTATGAAAGTGTCGTGATAATTCCAATTTCCATCTGCGCCGCACGTGAAGTTGAGGGGCACCCCTGTTGGTTTGGCTTTGAATGGTGATTGGCATTCGTACACAACATGCTTGCCTTCTGTAGTGCCATTATACGACAGAGTGCCATTGGCTAGACCTCGAGGGGTTGAGCAGTTGGCTAACACAAATACATTACAAGAACACAGAATGCCATTGGCTAGCTCTCGAGGGGTTGAGCAGTTGGCTAACACAAATACATTACAAGAACACAGAATGCCATTGGCTAGCTCTCGAGGGGTTGAGCAGTTGGCTAACACAAATACATTACAAGAACAGAGAGTGCCATTGGCTAGACCTCGAGGGGTTGAGCAGTTGGCTTACACAAATACATTACAAGAACAGAGAGTGCCATTGGCTAGACCTCGAGGGGTTGAGCAGTTGGCTAACACAAATACATTACAAGAACACAGAGTGCCATTGGCTAGCCCTCGAGGGGTTGAGCAGTTGGCTAACACAAATACATTACAAGAACACAGAGTGCCATTGGCTAGCTCTCGAGGGGTTGAGCAGTTGGCTAACACAAATACATTACAAGAACAGACATATAATAAACTTTCTAAATTCTCAAATATATTCGTATTATGAGAGTATATGTGTGTGTTCTTAGGGGAAAGCGGGGGTAGCTTGATTTAAAAAACAACTCATATGATCTATCAAAATGTTACATACTTCTATTATTTGTTAGAACTAAAATAGAAAAGAAAATAGTTTTAATTTATGTTTTTCTGTTTGGTGATCATGGCATTAATCGGAATCGTTGAATAATAAGATAATATTTTGTACTCTAATATATGTATAAAAAGCTATGCCTCCTATATTGCGATGTTTAAAAAAAGTTATATATTAATTTAATTATCATCAGATAAACAACTGTTAATCCAATCTGACATGATATTGATTTTCAAAGATATATTAAACATATATTCTATACGTTATCGGTTCAACAGGAGTTCCGCTAAAGCCAGCATGCTAGATATATTGATATGTTTTATAGAGGACCATTAAAACATCAAAGCCCTGAAATCTGACTTAAAATCTAAACATATGCCTTTTAAAGTATTTCTTATCAAATTCTAGCTTTAACGCGTATTAAAAGTACAGTAAAAAGGAAAAGGTATTTAAAACATGGCTTTTGATTATGACATTTTAATTGTTCAACAAACCTAGACAAGTCAGTTCTCCATGAGACCACTTCGCTGAAGCAAGACACGTGACTGTTACCCTCTTGTTGTTCTCGCAGACGACAAGTCTCTTGGTGCCAATGGTCGCCAGGTTTCCCAGGACTTCTTTGACTTTTTGTATCGAAGGGAATGGTCCACAGTCTAGTTTGTTCAAACCAGAAAATGTCACAAACAATTTAATAGCTGTTTGTCTCATTACTATGTTGCTTACAAATTCTAAGATCGTGCTGGACATGTTACATCACAAAAGCCTCAAACGCAAAAATGACTGATAACATACCATCTGGTCAGACTATTACCTTTTGGTGTACAGGAACTTGTGCTGCAAACATCGATCTCGTTCTAAAATAAATAATAAATGAAAACGCTTTATAATTATTATTGTAAAAAATACCAAATTTTGAACGCTCATGTCACTGAAAAGTCAAGCATAAGTTATACATATTAACTATTTAATACAACTACATCGCAAAAAAACACAATTTTGTATCTATAACTAAAATAAGAACTGTTATTTGAAATGTTGTCTTTATCACAGAAAGTTAAATGCAACTATGTATACTAAATTGTTAACAGAAAACGTAAATTTCAGATGTCGATTTCAAATTAATTGTTTGATACAAATTATACATGTGGATTTACTTTTTAATTTTACATGAATAATAGTCAGATAAGTGTTCTTTATAGTTAAACATGCTCGGTTTTCATTGTTTGTCCTACTTGTATCAAAGTTTTAAATGCAGATCAACATAACTTTATCTTGAGGTTCATAAAGACACGTTGGTTTAATACATTAATAATAATTTGCCAATAATTGAGCAGTATATTCGAAACATACATTTTCATATTGTGCAATGTTCTGGTAGAGGGTTTGCTCCTAACGTGGTTCAAACAGATATAGTTCAATTATGTGTACTTTTCAATCGTACATGAAATGATTGTATAGGCGTAGTGATTGTATAGCGAAACCTTGAGAACATGTAGAATATATGCAGTTAATTTTTAGAGAACCTACATCAACCTAGGAAGAATGTGCGACTGTTCGTTGTAAGAACGCACCAAAGGCGTGGTCTGAAATTGACAAACATCACCACGTAAGAGCCAGTCTCTACTGTTCCACTGTTAGTGTGGAAATGCTGTTTCTACTAAAAGATGCTAAAGGTCGTAACGACGCTCTACTATATGGCGATAGTAGCCGCTATATTTAAAATGAATAGAGCAATTCATGACATAACGTTGAATGAAAAAAGTGTTGAAGCAGCAATGAACTTGACATTTAGGAATGTTTAGGTGTTCTTCTTCATAAGGCTGTAAAGGGGTAATATAATATGAAATTAGATCAACCGGTAGCTAAACAAATTAAGTTAAGAGTTAATTCAAGACATTGTACGTAAGAGCAGTAGTTGCAGTTCTTTAGCACACGTGTATGTTATCTGTATTGAAAAAAAAAAGTTTGAATCTTAATTATAAATGTACATAAAACATATCTTATTCTTTAGTGATTTCTTTATTGATATAACATGAGGCCATCAAGCATAAAACTAGCTATAAAGCCTTTATCTTGGATTTTTAATACAATTATTTCTACAACTTCTCATTTAAGTAAAGCATCTATACTTACTTGAATAAATATGTGCTCTTTGTACCAGTACACTGCTTAAATCGCCAAAGCTTTTCGTTTAGGTATGAGTATGTTAAAAGAAAGCCGTAAGAAAATTTGAATATTGTATTGTTAGTATGGTAAAACACCCAACATCAAAAACAGGACTGCATACTAATATTAAGCCTATGTAGTACTCCCATACAGACCCATGTGGTCTCCTTTTGATCAATAGTGCCACGAATTTGTGTGGCGGTTCCGTGTTTGTGCGTCTATGTATGTGCAGCACATTAACTTTATCATTTATCTTCCACATGTTCCTATCCCGAAATTAAAGCTCACAGTAAGTGGTTCGTTTGGGGCATAAACTATATATTTCCCAAGCTGTAAATTCCTCCTTAAAAATGAAATTTAAAAATTACTTACCATCAAATCTCACCAAAAAGTCCCTATGTCGAAACGGCAATTGGAATTGCATATTTACATATCAATAGTCAAATACGGGCATTATACATCTATGTTTTCTATCGTGTTCGTCCTCATTCATCAGGCAATTTTAAAATTCATTGAAACAGAGTTTAACACATGGATATAGTTTGCCCTGTGCAGGATCCGAGTCTTTTGCTCAAATATAATGGTTAGATCTTAACCATTATGCACAGTGGATATGTATGCCTGTATCCGTAGCTATAGGAGTAGGGTAATACATGTGTCTTAAGATCAGTGCTAAATTGTGTCCACGATGCATCTTGTGAATATTTAACTTAATCAGATTGCATAACATACACGTTACCATGCAGATATTATTTGTTGCTTACAAAAACTGTTGGCGGATCAATACGCCCTATGCAACGCTGTCCTTTGTATGCATTTACAATGTGAGTTGAATTCTTGACAACATGCACGACATGTTACCGATAGTTCGTCGATATGGTTTATTGTACTAAACGCTCCCATTGTGGCAATATGAGAATTATCAGTTGATATCGAACACTAAACACGTAGGGGTGCATCAAAATGTCCGATTTCCCAATTATATCGAATGAGAACATACATATCAACACAACAAGGTTACAACCATCATGATAGTAAACTCAGCTATTTAGTAGACATTAGAATAATTATGCTGTTCAAGTTGATTCAAAATTCAAACTGGATTATAAAACAAACGCTCGGTATATCATATGTTTTCAAACTATGTTCTTCACTGCAAAGAAAGTATAATTAATTGTTTGTAGCATTCGTTAGCAAGTTGATAAAATACACATATTCCAAATTCATAAAATTTAACTCGGACGCTATTTAAACATCGTTTTTTGTAAAGTATTCGACACAGCCTTTTAAAGATCTGATTCCTTGTAGAGTTTGCTATCAAAAGTCAATAATCTCCAACAGCAGAACAATAACCTAAAGCCCTCGATAGATGCAGTTGCAGTACATTAAAATTAAATTTCGGCAAACATAGTAAAGTGCAAATAGCAAAGTGTGACTTAACAGCTATGCCAATAAGCAAGCAAAACAGGTTTAAAGCATGTGTTAAACGCGCAAATATACAGCTAAATGTTTTTCATGATGGGATATTGCTTTCTCAGTCTAACGAAACATGAAAGATAAAATTTGAATAAAAAGTTACACAATAGTATTCTGTTTATAGAAAATACTCACAATAACATAATTGCGGAAAACTCCCATTTACTAGATGTCGGGTTAGTTATAAATTGTGTGTTCAGTAAATGTACAGTTTCTGATAGGTCATCGATGGGTAAAACATTAGGTTACGTAAACTTCAAAAACGTGTAACGATGTCGAGAAACATATGTTTCTAAAGAAATTAATCGGTAGTGCATTCTAAGCACAAAAGCCACCAGGGAATTGAATTTATAGCAGTGTAGTTGGAACCGTGTGGAAGTAAAACATTAGAGTTAAACCGTAAAAGAGTGCGAGAAAAATAAAGTCACATAATAATTCCCAACTCATCAATTAAGCTAATAATGTATAATAATAAATATAGTAACGCTGTTTTACGTGCGGGTATGAGTTACGCGCTATATATTTTTCCAAATTATAAAACCACTGTTGAAAAATAATGTTAACATAATAACCTATTGAATTATCTACTTTGGATTCAACATACTTTCTTAACTGGTAATGGTCCGCAACAAAATGACTAGATGGTCGTCGGATTTACCACATGTACGTAGTACGTTGAACCTTCTTTACTGATCTTGTTTTATTCATTTTAAAGCATATATCGCATACATGTATTACATTTGCAAACAAATGTACTAAGACAGAATATAAAATATGTCTTGGAATGTGCCAAACCATGGTTTGAAATGCTTATAACAATGACAATAATATGTCTTATGCTGTTTATAAATACGTGCGTGTTTTAGATAACACAAACAAAGATAAACTAAACTTATTTAAAGTGAATAAATGTAATATAAGTTTATATAAATTAAAAGTTTAGTAAAAAGTGGCATTGCATAAAGAAGATTATAATGCAATACAATTTTTGTTCGAAAATATGCAATACAACATTACCAAGAGCTTTTGCCTGCCTAATATGATTATTTAGTTTTAAGTGAAAAAAATACAAAAATATATTTCTTTAATATAATAATACACTTCGCAATATAATAACCATATGTTGATATAAATGAGTCCATTCCAAACTAAACAATAAAGAATGATAGTTTAACGTTTAGTTGTTGTTGTTTAATAAAGAATGTCAGCTGATTCCAGATTGTATGTGTTTGCACTCCCTAAATAGATGTTCTAAAGTTTCGACATTTTTTACCCAAGTGTCACATACATAAGATTTCGATAATTTGCATTTAAAAACATATGTTTTGGTCGCGATAAATTCAAGTGCGTATTTGTGTTGGAAGTTCCTAAGTGTGGTGTCGATCGTTGTTCTGTAATACATAATAAATGGGTAATCCAAATATTGTTTTGTTGTATTTTGCCATTTTGTTAGGAATTTTGATGGTTGTGTGTTATTTTTTATGTGTGTTCAGAAAAAAATGTTTGGTTTGTGTTTTGTTTAAATGAGTTTTTTTTTCTTCAAAAATTGGGTCGTAAGGGTTGGAGAATTATTTGTGTTTATATTAGATTTTATATGGCCGTATACATTTTATACAATGTATAAAAAATACATTTTAATAATGTGTAAAGTGGGACGTGTCCGGCATTTATTTCATACAAGCAGCATTATTATTATTATTCTGTTATTGACGGAATAATAAATCGTGTATTGGGTTATTCAAAGTTGATCGAAATATTCAATGCTTTTCATCAAAGGTGATTTTATGTTTATATTATTCCATAAAATTGTTTTACTATAGTTGTGCTATTGTAGCATATTTGTGCCTAGACTAGCGGAGAATATATACTTATTTTATTTTGCTGTATCAAGTTTTAGAGAATCACAAGCGTTAGATTTCAACATTAAATAGCGACCGTATTTGTAAAGTATTTTCTGATACACAATAGGGCTATTTCTTCAAGTGTTGTAGATTTTTTTTAACGTTTTGTAATAGTTCAATACTCAGCCCCCGTACCACAAAATGCAGTTACCGCGTCTGAATATTGTTTATTAAATTTAATTTGAATGTTAATTGTGTCATAGTGAAACTATAGCTGTCTGTGTCTTAAAATGTGCACTTTAGATTATGTTGGGATAACCAGAATTCCATGATTCAATCTATGTTCAATTGTGTTTTACAAACAATTATGAACAGGGTCAAAATGCTTTAACATCAAGTAATTACATTTAAAAGTATGATTTATAATGTTAGTTTTATGAGTTTTTAGGTTGTTGGCATCGAATAAACAGAAATTCACTTGTTCGATGGATTATAGCAAAAAGCAAGCGCGAGCGAAAAAAAAATGTTTTAATACAATCAGAGGTGGACATTAAAAATATAAGTTTTTCCCATATTATGTGAGAACTCGTCCAAAAACAGAAACAAATGCAAATCCCTCTAATAATGCAGTCTGATTACGATCATCTGGCCAATTATTGGCCCTTGAATATGGCAAGCTAATGTTATTACAAAATAGTGAAAATACCCATGACTTGTGTCTATGTGTTTCTATTGTAGTTTATGGATGCCAATAGCAGAGTGAATAGTCTAATAACAAGTTATGCCATTCTTTAAGCTTCAAATATTAAATGCCTATTGACAACAATTTTAGTCGACAGACCAAAGCTTTTGAATTGTATACGCAAAACTGCTCCCATTGAGGTTTTATTTGTAAACGTTGTTTGTTACAATCGATTTCGATGTGACACATGCATGGTTAGGCCATAGATATAGAAAACAACTTAATTAATATGTCAGATCAGGATATACTTATATTTCTTTTTTTTCAATAAAAGTGTTTTGTATGAGACTGCCAAAACCTATTACAAAATACTTACGTCTAGAAATAACTATTTGTATAAATAGTGTAACTGGGACGTAAGGGTGGTCTGTTGTATGTTTACTGGCAGTGTCTTGGTCAATTTGTCTATGTTGCAACCCCTGTGATGACCAACAGTGTACATGCCATGGATTATTCCTTTATTTCTTGATTATACTTTCAGATATTTAGATATGTATCTACAATAACAGCAGCGCTTCTAACAGACAGAAGAGAGACATAGCATAAGCCTCGAGCTTTTTTCTCAATTCTGTCAAATTGTACCCTACAGCCTTTATATTAAGCAATACTGCAATTTCTTCCTGCCTTGTGTATTGTTCGAAAATAATATGTATGTTTGTATTGTATTGCTAATATGTACTTTCTATTGAACTAAATAAATAGTTTTTAATAGATATTTAGATTATTCTTTCTTTAAGTCTTACTTTATACTTCTGTTTTACATAGTGTACAAGGAAACATTATAATTTCCTAAGAATATGATATAGTACATATCAGTGGTGCTAATCAGTTCATTTCAGGCCTGGCCTGGGGTGATATGTTTTTAGCTATGTTTTACAATTTTGGTAATAGTCACAATATTTCATGTCAATATCTTAAAATGCTTGTTTTAAGGCAGTTTGTAACCGTATAAATGAAAGGTAACATTAGCGCTACTGACATTGCTTTTAGTTAACTGTACAGTTGTTGCATTTCTGAATGCATTATGTATATACTCTCTCCAGTCATTCAGTAATCAACTAATCATGTTCTTTAAATGTCAGATACATCTACATATATCAAGATGAAAACATTTATATTACATACATAGGTTAAATGGTAGTTGATCTACCAATACACTAGTTTACCAACAAAACAATTTAATTAACACATATTCATTCTCAACGTACGTGGTCAACCACTGGCTTTCTAACTGATTAAAATAGTTTAATTCATTAAAGCTCAAAAAAAAAATACTGCCATTTCTAACTTATACTCAACAGCAACACATCTACCTACACTCACTCACTCACTCACTCGTATTCATATCACCTACCTAAGCCCCACCCATACCACTCTTAATTCCACAATCACACTCACTCATTCACTCACGGAAAACAGGTACTATGTTTTACCATAAATGTGTTTATTGTATTATATTGGATTTGTATAGTCTCTTATAATTAAAATTGTAATGGCCATTTACAGATGTTGTTATATATGTGTTTATATATATATATACTATGTTGTAAATGTAAATGGATGAGACTGAAATAAAATAATAAATATTGTTAAGTGTTATAAAAAGTAAATTATTTATGTTTTGAAAGTTGTTTTCACAGTTAGCAGCCTCCCATAGGTGATAAGAAAATTTGCTGAAAGATGATCCAAGGCGTTTTTATCATGATTGTTTTTGGAAAGTGAATGATATTTTCTAAATTTTCCATACACAAAGCAACAACAACATGATCCGCAGGCGTTATGCGAATCAATATACTTTAAAAAGTCAGTATATATTTATTAATTTTATTTTGAAAAATGATGGCATGTGTTTAAGGTTGCAATATTTAAAATTAGTATGCTTAACGGAAAAGTCATCACACGAACATTTAATAAAAACGTATTAATCGAAGTCTGTTTGGAGTACAAACTGATTTTATGACGCAGGTACAACAACTGAATCTCTTTAAATAATTCATATTAATTTAACACTTTTCCCTGTTCAGATTAATGACGCTTCTGAGACGGTAACTTTATGAGTATTTATTGCATCATGAGCAAAAAAAATAAAAGAGTTTAATATTAATGTATTAATCGAAGTCTGTTTGAAGTGCAAACTGATAATATGACGCAGGTAAAACAATGGAATCTCTCTAAATAATTCACATTAATTTAACACTTTTCCCTGTTAAGATCAATGACGCTTCCGGAACGGTAACTTTATGAATATTTATTTTATCATTAACAAAAAACATTAAAAAAAAACGTTATAATTCGCCAATAATGCATTCGCTTTACATTCATTAAAACCCATATTTGCTCGTGTATTGTTTAAGTTACATAAAATGCTAACCACAACTTGTGCCAATATGAATTTCTACCTTCACTCGTTAATGACGAAATCATTTTCTTAGTATTTAAGTGGTTTTACTATTAAATAAAGTCACAGTGGTTCTATAGGATCAACGATATGTATACTGTATAATTTGTGTAAGTTTTATATTTTTTCGTTAAACACGTCCAATTGACAATTGTCATGAATTGGAATCATGTGGGCGAAATTTTATGGTCACATGCAATGGCCGCTGAACAAAATTAAATATTTGTTACAGGCTAATTTAGAGCAAGTAGTGGAACAAATCCATACGACTAAACAACTTTTTGAGCATAAAATGAATTTTAAAAAGTATTCCGTGCAAAACAAACTCGGGTTCGGGCACTGCGGGACAACCACGAACGCATTTTGTTTTCATTTTACAATTCATAGCGGCGTATAATCCGAAGAACATCATTTTGTTTTTACCTAAAAATGAGATCATTTGTCTCGGTCTTACCTTCTGTAAAATTGTTTTCGCTCCATTTATATGCTTTACATTGTAACGTATCTGCAATACCGTACATACTTTCGTGTAAAAACGTCTCAAAAAAATCAACCGGAGACTCACTTAGTGAACCAATTTCCGTGGGAGCATACCCCCGCACCCCCAAGACTTAATTTGAATAGTCTGTATCTACAACCGTGATACGATTAATACTTGTTACCAGCTCGTGCTTGTTTGACCAATGGCAATGCTAGTTAGAATCTTAGTCGACAAGATATACATCACTAGAAACTTCGGTTATGTTTGGTTTGGTATAGTGTGCGTACCTGGCCGCAAAATGTCCAAAGTATAGCCTGTACCTGACACAACGTATCGACAACTTCGGCAAAACAAATACAAGTACATTGTGTGTGCGCGCAGACTGTAAACGTACTTTGGCCTTTTAATATAAATAAACCTATTGAACATTTTTGATTCGCTATGTCACCGAGTTAAATGATTCGAGAAATACCCGCGGAAAATATTCAAACATTCTGACAGCAATATATTATATGTATATAAGATTAATAAGATGTTTGTCATTAAATTTATCAGTTATAGAAAAATAATGTGTATTCTTCATGTGCAACCGCAGTGCTTATCGCTCTACGTTCATCTGACAGGCATTTAACTTAGCACGAGGCGTTATGAAAGCGTCATTCTCGTTTAGTTGTAACCATAAAGTTGGTACGCGTGGTGTCAATTTAGATCAATATCACTTAAAATATTGATTTACATCACTTTCCTCGATTTATTTAATGAGAAATAAATATATATCTACATGTTTAAATATGTTCCGGAAAATAAATTAGACGTTAAATGATTTAATGTTGGCGTCACAAGAATATTAACAGTAATCAGTTTTCAAAAATCTATACAATATCGAGTCAAAGGTACACCAGTAATAAAGCGTTTTCTATTTCTAAAATTACCTATCAATTTAATTATTTTAATTTTATCATTAGAACATAACCTTGAATCGAGGCTGGACCTTTGGACCTAAGGGCATTTTTGGACCATTCCATCTCAGGAAAAATTTTGATGTTTGACAATATATTTAAAATCCTATTTGTTACAGGAATACTGTGTTATTCTATTTTGCACACGAATTGGGGATTTGCATACTGTTGATTCTTGTGCCCTTTTTCATGGTATTTTGCAATCCATAAATGCCGGATTAACGTTAATCAAAAGACAAAGTTATCAGTTGATAGATTTTTTGACGTATAACTATGTTCTTTGACCATGACTTACAGACTATTTGTTATGTGAGGTCTGTTTCAGTACGGTTGTGATCATTCTTATCCTTTCTATAAAATATTTGATTACCTCACATGATGGAAGACCCTATGCTCATGCAAAGTACTTGGATAATTGTCTCATAATGGAGATTTACAATTAAATGTTGATCATTTTGACCCTGGACTTTCAGACCGGATTGTTGTGCCGACTTATAATGCTGATCATTCGTGCTATGCTATTTTAGAATCAGACCATTCTGGACAAATGCCACGATCCTGCCAATGTATAAAGAAATAATATCCAATACTTGATCTTATACATTGAATTCAAAATTTGGCATGGCGTCAAACTCATTAAATTCAACTACAGTCTATACAAACAGCTGACTGGTGGAAACTTATGGTGCTAGCGTTTATTTTAAATAGATTAACATCGTACATAGAAACCTGAAAATATATTATTGCTAAACATTTTTAGCGCCGGACAAATATTTCCCGTCGTAAGACCAAGCCAACGCGCCCGAGTCTTCCATTGATACGAATGTGTTTTTTATCAAATCGTCAAAACAGGCGAGTGGCTTATCTTTGAATCGGATAAACATGGTTTTTTTTCAATAGCGTATGCTGTAGTTTTACCTGTGATTATGCCTTGAGTTTGCCGATTATTATTTCATGCGAATTGTTTAAAGTAAATGCTTTAATTTCCTTCATTATTTCACAAGCATTACATTTTTTATTTGTTTTAAACATGACGCGGTAAGTTCTCTTTTTTATAAACCGTCATTATCACTCATAGAATAATTAAAGCTGGTACGAGCAAACGATTTTGTTTTAAATGTATTTAAAAATATTTCTGTAAATGCATGTGAATATTTGGTGGACATATGAACCATGACTTATGAATTTTCTGTTGTTTTTTTCTGGCTTTGACGGTAAACTTTTTTAATGCATTAATTATAAAAAAGCAAGTGCATTGTTAAATGCAAAAACTACAATGCTATTAAGAATGATGTTCGTAATATGACGTAAAATTATAATTTGAGCATTAGCTTGGAATAAGAAGATGATAATAGGTCGCGATATAACGCCCGACATATTTCAAACAGACATGTGCGTAAGTTAGACGTGGTTAACTATAATGGTATTATAATTATGTTTATGGGACATTTAACAGGTAAACCATATGGGTATTTTAATTGAATAATTTATATGGCAGACTGAGAAGTATGCTTTTAAAGTAAGTGCTTTGTTAACGCAAATGTGTGTCATTAGTTATTCACATTTCTATATTCTATAGGGATTAATCAATCATACAGGCATTCGAAACAAAGCGGAGTCATTAAATTCCTATGGACGAACATCGAGAACATGGATGGCAAAACGAACCGGTGCTCGACAAGATCGGTTTTAGAATTAATTGAAATTGCCATAGTACACGACAAAAGCATGAAATGACGTGAAGTAGTTTCCAAGAAGTTAAAGTGCATGCATTTATATTGTTGGAAGGAATGTTGCGTTTAATACAATTGGTAATATCAATAGAGTGTTAATATGCCTCAGCTGAAGAAAACACTACCGGACGAATTTTAACATGTTACTTGGGTGCACAATATTATTGGTCACTAGATATAAGACGGTGGCAGAAAATGGTCATGCGTGTTTTGTAGTTTGCCTTTCACCCTTCAAAGTTTCCATCCGCTCGTGACCCTAAATGTCAATAATACTGTTTTAGAAAGGGAACTAGCGCTCTTTAGTTACGCTCGACTAAAGAACGAAACATGTAAATGTAGTAAAGGTCAATTTATTGTCTCCCTTTTCATCGAACATACTTTAGAAATTCTATCCTCTCTCTAAAATTGGCGTTTACCCATAAAAGCTGATGCAATAAATGTACTTGTTATTTCCAATGATAATCAAGAATAAGTTCGTTGCAAGATGCTGCTCATTGGTAATTCGATATAATTCAGGGTGCAGATTCAACGGAGTTTTCAGGGGTTTACACATGGGCTGGATGAATGTAATAACACCATTAAGAACTTTATTTGTGCAAATATCTCAAGTTATTTAAATGCATTTGCATTAAAGACAGTTTTTCTTGCAGTTTGTGCCGATATCTTAAAGCCACTTACCTTGAAATGAAATACACGTTAATTAATACATATAGATGCAATTTGAAAGTGTGCAAAATTGTCATTATATCTAAAGCCTTGTAAGCAAATAATTTATTCTTTTGTTTTAATTTTAATAGTAAAGTAGCATTTCTATACGTATACGTAATTTCGACAAACGCGATTATTTTTTAGTTTTAAAGCGCAAAATAGACGGATTTCTACCTTGTAACCACCAGATATATTCTAATTGGCATAGATAAAACTAAATATATAGCCTAGTTAGCAAGTAATTTATTATTTCTCAAACGGTACCGCTTTTTTTAACCGAAAGTAGGATTTCTAGACGTATACGTCCATTTCGACAAACGCGATTTTTTTTAAGTTTTAAAGCGCAAAAAGGTGGATTTCTACCCTGTAATTACCAGATATATTCTAAATGGCATAAATAAAATATGTTTCTTATTTATACTTAAATTTACTATGAAATGTAGTTCATGTTAAGGTGTGTGGCTTAAAGGTATAAGAATAAATCCTTGAAAACGTCTGAAATCGTCTCACAATTGCACATTGCGTGTAGCATAACCGTGTAGTACAAATCGAATTTTGAGCAAGAACACGTGCTTGTTATATTAAGTAATTCTGACGTATTTCACATTACCATAAACAGCAAAAAAATATGTCTTTTTATGCACAAGTTAAAATTCTCAAGAAAAATTGTTTTAAAAAGTTATTTGAAATAAAGCACGACATACCGTCATGTTTACATCCATTAAAGTTGAAAGGGGGAACACCACAAAGTCAAGTTACCCTGCACCCACTAACTTGTTTTATTTGATTGTACATTTAATGATCACACTAGCATTTGCCAAGACCGTCAAGTGGACGTAAGTTCATTCTCGTGGTCTTACTTTAATTTAACCTGGTGAGTTGTTAAACGGTTTTCCTTTATCGAACATGTTTTATTATGAAATGTGTGTGCATGATTGCGTGTATTTAGTGTGTTATTAATTTCATTAATATTTTGTAGTATCGCTTGTTTTGTTATGTTTGTAAAATATTGGTCTACGTATTCAATAAAATGGAAATAATTATCCGTGGATTTGGTTTACCATCCGCCCCCACTCCCACATCCACTACATAAAATAATTCCGTAACTATTCAAGAAAACGATATCGTCCTGGTACTATGTTTATCCACTTAAATCAATTGATCACATTAAAATAGTGAACTATATATATATATATATATATATATATATATATATATATATATATATATATATATATATATATATATATATATATATATATATATCCGTAATGGATCTTAACACTTGCACACATACTTTTTTTACGAAATCCATCTTTAAACTTGGCGGCTTATATCTCATGTTGATTGGGAAAATGTGTGACTTTTAGAACTGAAGACATTTGAGGAAAACTTCCCTGATAAAAGAAACACTTTTACGGATGGCCTTTAATTTGAACTGACCGGAACATTTTCAAACTTTAACAAGATATCATTTGAAAACATATATTTAGCAAATTGTATGATTGGAAAATGTAAAAGCATGTATTCACTGGATGTAACTATTGCTACTGTCATATATGTAATATACTTGCCCATAAAATAAAAGATACATGGCTACATTGACAGTCTTTCAGACTTACAATGAGCAGTTAATGGTGGCGAGGCCAAGTTGACAAGCTCATGTCCAAAGGGTGTGCTGACTTACATGTAACATATCGTGAACACCAAAGAATGCTATACTATGCGTCACTGACAACAAACACCAGTTGATCTCAGTTTTTGACCAATAAACAATTTTAATTATTGTGCACTCACACACACACAAGTAGGTGCTTACAGGAGATCTTGTTAAGCCAGCTGAACTACATAAGTGTCAAAGCCAATCGAGCTGACTTAAAAACAACTCATGAATAAGCTGACGTTAGAATGAAAGAAATTGATTGACGCTGTAAAAGCAGAACACATTGGAATAACTGCGGTATCTGATGATATAGTCGTGATGTTGTTTTTTGTTACATAGCAGTGTTGTCCGAAAACTATCGTTATTGATCATCATGGAATCACCAGTCAGAAACGTGCCCACATTCAGACGTGTAGTTGGAAACACGCATCAGTTAGATGAAGAAACCCCCAACCCCAATCTGAATCCATATGATAAAGGTTGGAAAATAGCACGACTAACATTTACTTCTTAAAAGTTTTTTATGTTTATATTATTCCATAACATTGTTTTGATTTATATGTTATAGCGTAGCACATTTGAGCTTAGACTCTAAGCTTAGTGTATGCATTTTTTTCTTTTGCTGTATCAAGTATTAAAAACTCACAAGCGTTATATGTCAACATTAAATAGCCACCGTATTTGGTATGTATTTTTTGATAATATAATTCCAACTAACTCTGAGTTCTGAAATCCGAGTATAAAATAAATCCAACTTAATTTAACTGAATACATCAGTCAGTAAATCGGTTTTACTAAAGGCTATATGAGAATTGTGGATAAAACATGGTGTCATGAAAAAAAGAAATGACAGCGTAAAATATAAACACTAGTATGTACCTCTCGTATGTGACCTTCACTTCAGGCATCATAAATGGATCCAGAGGTGACCGAGGGAATAATTGTCCCTCCACACAAGAAAGGTTCAAAAGAAGATGTTAATAATTATAGAGGGGTTATTACTTTAGTTAGCTGTTTATCTATTTCGGACGCCAAATTCGGATTTCGAAAAGGGCGGTCTACGACAGATGCAATATTTATTCTTCATTCTCTTGTTCAAAACTATTATTTGAAAATAAGAGATTATATGTTATATTTGTGGACATGATGAAATGTTTTGATACGATATATAGAAATGCATTATGGTTAAAAATGTATAAATGTGGCATACAGGGTAAAATTCTTAGGATTGTTCTGGATATGTATCGAAAAGTCAAATCTTGTGTTAAGTCATTGTCTTCATATTCTGACTATTTTTCTTACGCAGTGGGGCTCCGACAGAGCGAAGTTATGTCCCCCTTATTATTCTCTTTGTTTGTAGAAGATCTCGAGTTGTCTTTACAAAATGATTTACAATGCGGATTGCATATTGACGACATTGTATTGACTTTACTGTTATTTGCTGATGATATGGCTATTGTAGGTAAATCGCACGATGAAATTCAAAACCATTTAGATAATCTACATTATTATTGTAATTTATGGGGATTAAAAGTAAATACAGAGAAAACAAAAATTACAGTATTTCGGAAAAGAGGCGGATTATTGCCGAATTAAAAATGGACCTACAATGGTCATGCCATTAAAGTTGTGAATGATTTTAACTATCTTGGAGTTGTTTTTAATTATACTGGGAGTTTCACATTGAATCAGGAACACATAACGGGTAAAGCATTAAAAGCAATTAATATTTTATTATCTTAATGTAATTACTATGATTTAAAGCCAAAGATACTTTGTCAATTATTTGACGCATTTGTTGGTTCCATTTTAAACTATGCTTCGGAAGTATGGGGCTATACTAAATCTAAGGAGCTTGAAAGAATCCATTTGAAAATTTGCACAAGATTAATAAAGGTTAAACTTAACACATGTAATGCATGTGTTTATGGTGAACTGGGTAGATATGCCATGTATATACATAGATATGTCCGTATCATTAAATATTGGTTTAAGATATGTAGATCTGAAAATATCACTATTAAAACCATATATAACTTGGCCGTCTCAGATTATAATGAAGGCTGTCATAATTGGATATTTAATGTTAAAAAATTGCTTGATGACTATGGTTTTAGTTATGCATTTGAGGATATAAATACCATTAATATTGAGATTAGCTCATTTGCAGAGGAATTTAAACGCAGAGTATATGATAACTTTACACAGGACTGGTATAGAAAGTTAAATAACAGTTCGATGTTAGATGTTTATCGAAATTTTAAAATCAATTTTGAATATGAGTCATACTTAGAAATTTTACCAAGAAGTTTGATAAACTTTTGTCAGCACATCCACTACATATTCAAACTGGTCGTTATGCAAGAGACGTTGCTACAAATCAGCGATACTGCATGTGTTTCAATTTGACCGATATTGAAGATGAATTTCATTTTATTTGCATTTGCCCAGCGTTAAGAAACATTAGAAAAAAATACATAAAAACATGTTATTTCAAAAGGCCATCTATATTTAAATATTTAAGTTTACTGAAATCGAATAATAAAATAGAACTTATAAAAGTATGCCTTTTTGTTAAAGAATCACTTAAAGTACAAACATCTATTATTAACGCAATAATGCTTTAAATGTTCATCCTCTTTTTCATTTTCTGTTTTTTTCTTTTTTTCTGTTTTTTTTTATATATTTAATTTGTACTCACGTCACTTTGTTAGCTAAGTAAATGATTTGTAAATATGTGTAAAACTTTGTTCCTATCACAATTGACATTGTACTGTTTTCATTATGTGTTGTTGACGAT